>NC_091327.1:22357490-22449990 GCF_038502225.1 Cherax quadricarinatus | reverse complement strand
GTTGGTAGGTTCGTAGGTAGGTAGGTAGGTAGGTTGACAGGGAGGTAGGTTTGTAGATAGATTGGCTGGTAGGGAGGTAGGTTGGTAGGGAGGTAGGCTGGTTGGGACGTAGGTTGGTAGGGAGGTAGGTTGGTAGGATGGTAAGAAGGTAGGATGGTAGGCACAGCCTAGCCTTTACACACTACACACATTAACTAAGCCACCACCATCTGCAGCCATGCTGTTTATATACATAAAGATTTGCTTCCGCTCGCTGGTTACTGCAAAAGGCACAGCCTCTGAAACTCTGCATCGAGCACATTGTTAATTGAGATGAAATGAATAGCGAGCAGCAGCAGGGAGCAGCAGCAGGGAGCAGCAGCAGGCAACGGCAGGAGAGTTGAATACACGAGGGTCTGTGTGTGTGTGAGTGTAGTGTACACTCTCACTCACTGACACTCCTTGTTAACACTTAATCTACCAGGGTTGTTGTCCACCCAGTGATTCACTCTCTGGGATCTCTCCTCCGGTTTTTGCTCATTTACCACACAAACTGAACCATGTTTATTCTCTTCCCTGAAGGCGAGGCTCCCCAATTAACACTACAATTACACTACAGTTGGAATATATATATATATATATATATATATATATATATATATATATATATATATATATATATATATATATATATATATATATATATATATATATATATATATATATATATATATATATATATATATATATATATATATATTATAATGAGGATGTATTCACTTAATCATCTGTGAAGACGACCTCAGGACTCAGTTATATATATAAATCTTATTAAAGCTAAAATATCTCTTGCTAATTGAAAATTTTGAAGGAAGTTAAAAAAGGAATTTAAAACAGTCACTCAGGAGAGACTTCGTTGTCTGACAGAGGAATGTTGTCTAACATAGAGTGTAGTCCCACCCCCGTGTCCACCTGCTGCTTGTCCGTGTATTTTCACTAGGACAATGAAGGTTAGGTTAGGTCAGGTTCGGCAAGAAACAGGACAAGTCTTTCCTGGAACGAAACTTAGTCATATCGATAACCCGTCCGGTTAGGTAAAGTTCGTCAGGTAACAGGACAAGTGTTTCCTGACGCTGGGTCTTAGTCATGTGATGACGCGTCACAAGAACTTATAGTCATCTAACCGAGGCCTTCCACTGGCTTACCCGTCCACCCAATTAAGAATTTATATTAGGTAGAAGAGTGAAAGCGCTCACGTTAATTGCTGTGGCAGGCCTTAAGCCTATCAATTATTCGTAGGATCATTAAAATTGCATTTCAGATGCACACCACCAATAAAGAATTCTTGAAGTACATTATCAGAGTGCATAATTTAATCGTTCAAAAAGTCTATCCACGCTGGCTGAGGTACAAGACGGGCAGCCACCATCAATTTCGCTACGTACGTCTTTCAGGGTGTTGCTGTATCTGCCACCATTCATTGCTCTACTGACTCAAATCTCTCACTGTTTCCACAACAGAGATTATCTCGAGAGATGGATGTCAAGTGAAGGCTCTGTCTAACTCAAGCTTCCCAGAGAGAGAGAGAGAGAGAGAGAGAGAGAGAGAGAGAGAGAGAGAGAGAGAGAGAGAGAGAGAGAGAGAGAGAGAGAGAGAGAGAGAGAGACAAGGGAAATGGATTTTCCTCAGGCGTAAATTTAACCACAACTTAGACCATAAAAGAGTTATCGTATAGATATAACTCACGCAACAGTGACTGAGTGTAAACACAACCATCACAACAGTGACTGAGTGTAAACATAACCATCACAACAGTGACTGAGTGTAAACACAACCATCACAACAGTGACTGAGTGTAAACACACCATCACAACAGTGACTGAGTGTAAACACAACCATCACAACAGTGACTGAGTGTAAACACAACCATCACAACAGTGACTGAGTGTAAACACAACCATCACAACAGTGACTGAGTGTAAACACAGCCCTCACAACAGTGTCTGAGTGTAAACACAGCCCTCACAACAGTGTCTGAGTGTAAACACAGCCCTCACAACAGTGTCTGAGTGTAAACACAGCCCTCACAACAGTGTCTGAGTGTAAACACAGCCCTCACAACAGTGTCTGAGTGTAATCACAGCCCTCACAACAGTGTCTGAGTGTAAACACAGCCCTCACAACAGTGTCTGAGTGTAAACACAACCATCACAACAGTGTCTGAGTGTAAACACAGCCCTCACAACAGTGTCCGAGTGTAAACACAGCCCTCACAACAGTGTCTGAGTGTAAACACAGCCCTCACAACAGTGTCTGAGTGTAAACACAGCCCTCACAACAGTGTCTGAGTGTAAACACAGCCCTCACAACAGTGTCTGAGTGTGGATGGTGAGAAAGAGATAGTGAGAGAGAAGGTGGTGTGTAGTATTAATGAGGATGGCAATATCCGGCAGAGTAAGAGAGAACGGAAGGCCAGCCAGCCAGCCAGCCAGCCGGCCAGCCAGCCAGCCAGCCAGCCAGCCAGCCAACCAGCCAGCCAGCCAGCCAGCCAGCCAGCCAGTCAGTCAGTCAGTCAGCCAGCCAGCCAGCCAGCCGGCCAACCTTACCGACTCATCCAAAAGCCTCTTAACAGCCTCTTAACCAAGACTGGCCAGACACTCCCCCCCCTACACACACAAACACGCACGACACATACTACACACACACACATACACAAACCCGCACGACACATACTACACACACATACACAAACCCGCACGACACATACTACACACACACATAAACAAACCCGCACGACACATACTACACACACACATAAACAAACCCGCACGACACATACTACACACACACATAAACAAACCCGCACGACACATACTACACACACACATAAACAAACCCGCACGACACATACAACACACACACATAAACAAACACGCACGACACATACTACACACACACATAAACAAACACCCACGACACATACTACACACACACATAAACAAACACGCACGACACATACTACACACACACATAAACAAACACGCACGACACATACTACACACACACATACACAAACCTAAACATTCCCTCCCATCCACACTAATTCCAAATCCACACTGCCACCTCACCCAACAAGAATGACTATCCAGTCCATGTTTCGAACCACAGATGACGCAAACTTAGAAGTCAGTGATGAATAAAGCATACATATTACACCTATAAATCTTTCAGGTGTTCCACATGTGTCTTATTCATCAATAAAAATACACAGGTATTGAACACATGTTTTATTCAATAAAGATACCCAGGGGTTGAACATGTGTCTTATTAATCAATAAAGATACCCAGATGTGCACATATATCTTATTAAACAACTTGTCGATATTGTATATCATTAATGATAACATAAGTCATTAAATTCCGAGAAATAAAAAAAAATTTTTTTACACTAATATCATAAAAAAAAAAATAAATCGTAAACAAACATAAAATTTATCATACAAAATGCTTGAAAAAAAATAAATGAGTCAAAAAAAAAAAAAAAAATCATCTTCCCACTGACACCCCTCAAGGAAGGTTCATTGATGTTGGTGAGGGGCTCTTGATTTAGGGAATTGGATCTGTGCTCCAGTTCCCCGAATTAAGCCTGAATGCCTTCCACATCCCCCCCAGGCGCTGTATAATCCTCCGGGTTTAGCGCTTCCCCCTTGATTATAATAATAATAATTCCCACTGACAAACAACTCACCAGAGATGAATGACGACTAGGAAATGTGAATGTTATTCATGAGTAATGTAAAGGCGACGTTCTTTTAGCTGTTTTGTGAGGAAAGGCTTGGTAACACTGCCAGCTGTGCCCTGGGTGGTGTGGTAACACTGCCAGCTGTGCTCTGGGTGGTGTGGTAACACTGCCAGCTGTGCCCTGGGTGGTGTGGTAACACTGCCAGCTGTGCCATGGGTGGTGTGGTAACACTGCCAGCTGTGCCCTGGGTGGTGTGGTAACACTACCAGCTGTGCCCTGGGTGGTGTGATAACACTGCCAGCTGTGCACTGGGTGGTGTGGTAACACTGCCAGCTGTGCTCTGGGTGGTGTGGTAACACTGCCAGCTGTGCCCTGGGTGGTGTGGTAACACTGCCAGCTGTGCTCTGGGTGGTGTGGTAACACTGCCAGCTGTGCCCTGGGTGGTGTGGTAACACTGCCAGCTGTGCCCTGGGTGGTGTGGTAACACTGCCAGCTGTGCCCTGGGTGGTATGGTAACTGCCAGCTGTGCCCTGGGTGGTGTGGTAACACTGCCAGCTGTGCCCTGGGTGGTGTGGTAACACTGCCAGCTGTGCCCTGGGTGGTGTGGTAACACTGCCAGCTGTGCCCTGGGTGGTGTGGTAACACTGCCAGCTGTGCCCTGGGTGGTGTGGTAACACTGCCAGCTGTGCTCTGGGTGGTGTGGTAACACTGCCAGCTGTGCCCTGGGTGGTGTGGTAACACTGCAACACTGTTCTCTGGAGACTTATGGAATTCCACCTCGAGAACAAGTTGGTAGATAGATGGTAGAAGAAGAAGAAGAAGAAGAAGAAGAAGAAGAAGAAGAAGAAGAAGAAGAAGAAGAAGAAGAAGAAGAAGAAGAAGAAGAAGAAGAAGAAGAAGAAGAAGAAGAAGAAGAAGAAGAAGAAGAAAATAAGAAGGAAAAGAGGAGAAAGAAGAAGGAATAAAAGAAGAATAAGATGATAGAAATAATAACTACAATAATGGAAATAATAATAATAATCATAGTAAATACTACTACTACTACTAATATAATATAATATAATAATAATAATAATAATAACAATAATAATAATAATAATAATAATAATAATAATAATAATAATAATAATAATAATAATAATAATAATAATAATAATGGCTTATTACATTCTGCTGGTCAGATCCTCCACCAGGATTGTTAACTAGCTCCTAAGTATCTATTTACTGCTAAGTAATTAGGCGATGAGGCGTTAGGAGTCTTGCCTATAAGGCAGGTGAAATTGCCGACCTAGAAAATGTACAGAGAACTTTCACGGCGCGCATAACGGAGATAAAACACCTCAATTACTGGGAGCGCTTGAGGTTTCTAAACCTGTATTCCCTGGAACGCAGGAGGGAGAGATACATGATTATATACACCTGGAAAATCCTAGAGGGACTAGTACCAAACTTGCACACGAAAATCACTCACTACGAAAGCAAAAGACTTGGCAGACGATGCACCATCCCCCCAATGAAAAGCAGGGGTGTCACTAGCACGTTAAGAGACCATACAATAAGTGTCAGGGGCCCGAGACTGTTCAACTGCCTCCCAGCACACATAAGGGGGATTACCAACAGACCCCTGGCAGTCTTCAAGCTGGCACTGGACAAGCACCTAAAGACAGTTCCTGATCAGCCGGGCTGTGGCTCGTACGTTGGTTTGCGTGCAGCCAGCAGCAACAGCCTGGTTGATCAGGCGCTGATCCACCAGGAGGCCTGGTCACAGACCGGGCCGCGGGGGCGTTGACCCCCGAAACTCTCTCCAGGTAAACTCCAGGTATACATCCCGTCCCGTCCAGCCCAGGATTCGACCCAGGTACTGCTGGTTGTGAGCTGAATTCCATTCTCCTGCGCTAAGTGATTAAAAAAATAACCAGTGAAGTAACATCGCATTTTGGAAAGAATTAAAATACGACAATTTCTGAACTTTTGCAAAAATCAGATCAACTTCTTAAAAGAGGATTAGAGTTATCTCTCTCTTTCTTTCTCTATCTCTCTCTGACTCTTTTTCTCTATCTCGTTCATCAAGAGTATTAGATTCTCTATCTCCATAAAAGAAAGTGTAGAATCCCTTGTCGCCAGAGCTAAACAGTTTCATTACTAATTAAAAAGATTAATGACGTCCCCTGCAGCCTGTCTACACTCATTATTCAACACAATATTATTAAATATCCTCTAATACACAATACACACGTGAATGTATGTGTGTGTGTGTATGTGTGTGTGTGTGTGTGTGTGTGTGTGTGTGTGTATAGTCGTGTGTATGTACAGTCGCGTGTGTATGTGTGTGTTCGTGAAGCTATGCTTTTAACTGTGTGTATATGAGTGTGGGTGAGAGCGGCGCTCCCCCACCTGCTTGGGCAGGACAAACGATCAAAAGCTTTTAAAAGTGTGATATGTGGAATCAATATTGGTACATGATAGAGTGTAATAATGACCTAAGTGGCGGCTCTGTACCACTCAAACATCCACGACAATACTCGCTCGAGTGGAAGGCTCCGTAACACTCAAACATCCACGGCAATACTCGCTCGAGTGGAAGGCTCCGTAACACTCAAACACCCACGACAATACTCGCTCGAGTGGAAGGCTCCGTAACACTCAAACATCCACGACAATACTCGCTCGAGTGGAAGGCTCCGTAACACTCAAACATCCACGACAATACTCGCTCGAGTGGAAGGCTCCGTAACACTCAAACACCCACGACAATACTCGCTCGAGTGGAAGGCTCCGTAACACTCAAACATCCACGACAATACTCGCTCGAGTGGAAGGCTCCGTAACACTCAAACATCCACGACAATACTCGCTCGAGTGGAAGGCTCCGTAACACTCAAACATCCACGACAATCTGTTTACGGTCCGCAACTGTGATTTTAACCTCAGCGGGAGGAAGTGAAAGAATAAGGAAGAAAAGAAGTAAATAGAAGATTAAGGGAGAATTAAAAGGTAGATGAGACTTGGAGGAGGAAGAGATGAGAGAAAAACAAATTAAGAAAAAAAGAGAAGAGAAAAAAGAGAAATAATAGAACTTTGTTTAAAAATCCATGAAAATTTTCAGCTATAAGAACGAAAGACTCCTTCACATGCTGCCATCCCTGCTAACACGGGGATGATAGACTCCTTTACACGCTGCCATCCCTGCTAACACGGGGATGATAGACTCCTTTACACGCTGCCATCCCTGCTAACACGGGGATGATAGACTCCTTTACACGCTGCCATCCCTGCTAACACGGGGATGATAGACTCCTTTACACGCTGCCATCCCTGCTAACACGGGGATGATAGACTCCTTCACACGCTGCCATCCCTGCTAACACGGGGATGATAGACTCCTTCACACGCTGCCATCCCTGCTAACACGGGGATGATAGACTCCTTTACACGCTGCCATCCCTGCTAACACGGGGATGATAGACTCCTTTACACGCTGCCATCCCTGCTAACACGGGGATGATAGACTCCTTCACACGCTGCCATCCCTGCTAACACGGGGATGATAGACTCCTTCACACGCTGCCATCCCTGCTAACACTGGGATGATAGACTCCTTCACACGCTGCCATCCCTGCTAACACGGGGATGATAGACTCCTTCACACGCTGCCATCCCTGCTAACACGGGGATGATAGACTCCTTCACACGCTGCCATCCCCGCTAACACGGGTATGATAGAATCCTTCACACGCTGCCATCCCTGCTAACACTGGGATGATAGACTCCTTCACACGCTGCCATCCTTGCTAACACGGGGATGATAGACTCCTTCACACGCTGCCATCCCCGCTAACACGGGTATGATAGAATCCTTCACACGCTGCCATCCCTGCTAACACTGGGATGATAGACTCCTTCACACGCTGCCATCCCTGCTCACACGGGGATGATAGACTCCTTCACACGCTGCCATCCCTGCTAACACCGGGATGATAGGCTCCTTCACACGCTACCATCCCAGCTCACACGGGGATGATAGGCTCCTTCACACGCTGCCATCCCTGCTAACACGGGGATGATAGACTCCTTCACACGCTGCCATCCCTGCTAACACGGGGATGATAGACTCCTTCACACGCTGCCATCCCTGCTATCACGGGGATGATAGACTCCTTCACACGCTGCCATCCCTGCTCACACGGGGATGATAGACTCCTTCACACGCTCCCATCCCTGCTAACACGAGGATGAAAGACTTCTTTATTGCTGCCATCCCAGCTAACACGGGGATGATAGACTCCTTCACACGCTGCCATCCCAGCTAACACGGGGATGATAGACTCCTTCACACGCTGCCATCCCTGCTAACACGGGGATGATAGACTCCTTCACACGCTGCCATCCCTGCTATCACGGGGATGATAGTCTCCTTCACATGCTGCCATCCCTGCTAACACGGGTATGATAGAATCCTTCACACGCTGCCATCCCTGCTAACAAGGGGATGATAGGTTCCTTCACACGCTGCCATCCCTGCTCACACGGGGATGATAGACTCCTTCACACGCTACCATCCTTGCTAACACGGGGATGATAGACTCCTTCACACGCTACCATCCCAGCTAACACGGTTAAGGTTACGTCGTTCTTTTGTTGACAATTCTTCGTGAGTTTGAATCCGATTCCACAAAGGGAAGTGTGTATGGTTATGTATATTATAAATGATGTGTACATACTGCGTTATTGAGCTGTTATACTCATGAACACATGGTGTATGAACTTGTGTTGTATGCTTGTTCATACACCTCCGTGTTAGAGAATTAATCAGCTTCTCTACTTCTCCCAGACTAGATCTTCCTCTCTTCAGTTTGTGTTGCCTTGAACACTTTTTTTTTCCCCTCGTACCCTGCCCTGGTTGTGTTGCTCTCGAATTGTGTTTCTGTCTCTCGACGTAAACGAGACACACAATACGGGTAATGGCATTTTATTGCGAAACGTCTTCACACTAAAATACCATAACCCGAATTGTGTGTCTTGCTTACACTGTGTGGGTATACTTCTGCATTATTACCTCTTCTTACGTTGGTAAGCCAACAGCTGCTGACATGGGTAGCATGTGCATGTGTCCTTGAGCATAATGTTGTGCCATCCCCATGCTACACCACTGAATGAGTCACCTTATGATAATAATTCAGGTCAGGTAATTTTGCTTGTGTACCTCTTCTTATTCGCTTAGTAAATGTAAAGATTTCTCGGTTCTGCAGTGTTGTATCCTAAGATGCTGACTTTATTAGCAGGCTTGTACTTTTACGTCCACGAAACTTTTGACTTGCTTCCCAGCAATTTCAGATGACATGGTTTATCCTGGCTTGTGGGATCAGCCTGTGGGACACAACCTTCCTAACCTTCTCGTAGTCATCTCATCTCTGTGCTTGCTTCTTTGTCTCATCTCCTCTCTTCTCGTTTGTTTGTCCCTCATTTATGATGCGTTCAGTGTGAACATTTAGTGTATGTCTGATGAAATTAGAAAGAGTGTAAGGTGTTGTATGGTAGGGTCATCAATACACCTCATTCTCGTGAGCTTCATTATGTTAATACGGGAAGCTAGTTATACCGGTTTCAGGTCGTCTCTGACTCTAGCATTTTTGCTCTTCAAGATTCCAGTCTCTAACGAAGGCTTCAACTTTCTCAGCCTCTTTTCCCCGTGACTCAAGTTTCCAAGGATTAGGAATGCTGCCCTTTCCTGATTTCAACCTGTGTCATCCTCTCTACGATGTGCAACTTCTGTTGGTAGAATAGGCGACGAGCCTCTTCTACCAATAAATAGATGACAACAATCACATGACACCAACAAGTAAATGACAAAGATACAAGAAGAATTATTGCCGAATAGTGTGCCTGTCAGCAGCCTTGTTGTTAATATTGCAACTCTGTCATGGTTACCAGTTTTGTGGTGATCTTCCTATTACTTCAAAGACTTTTATTTGAACTGGGAAGTCTCTGGAGCTTTGAATTTTTTTTCCCGAAAACCTGGACTGAATACTGACCACGAAACACTCCCTCCCTCTCCCATTTTTCTGATATGTTTCACTTCTCTCAATATGTGACATCCTACCGGGAAGATGATATATATCATATTGAGAATTTGGTTTCCATAAACTGAATACATTGGATTGATCCTCATTTGTTTTGTCCCTGAGTTCTCTGGATTACCTTATGATCCCACAAATAGTCATGTTGTCTTATAAATAAGACACATGTTCAACACCTAGATATCTTTATATGGAGACGTTTCGCCAGCCAGTGACTTTTTCAATTCAATACAGACTATATTTGAAGATGTTGAAAATGGAGGCAGAAAAACACGAGGAAATCAGTCCCTTAAAAGTATAAGATATTCACGACCTCACTCTTGATGAATCTGAAGCACAGGCAGGAAGATGGTCGCTATTATACTAGGAGCCAAATGAGGTGTAGCAATTGATGACACCGTCACTGTGGGCAGGGGCCCCGCTAGTGGAAGTAAGTCATGCCTAAGAGCTGACCCAGTGGTTAGCAAACATTTTGAAGAAAGTATCCTCTGTACCATGGAAGCTTAGTGAAGAGGATATGCACTGGCTCAACTCTTGGTCAAGATCTATTTCGACTAGTAGGCCCCCAACCCAGGGTGACGATATCTTCAACTGCTGCACCTCATCTGAATCCTATATTAGCAACCATCTTCCTGCCTGTGCGTCAGATTCACCAACACTACGGTGATGCACACTTTCCTCTAGCCTGAGAGGGACTGATCGCCTGGTCTTTTACTGCCTACAGTTTCAGCGTCTTCCAATAACCTCTGTATTGAACTGAAAAAGCCACTGGCTGGCGAAGCATCTTCAAAAAAAATACCCAGGTATTACACATGAGTCTTATCCATCATCTTGTTAGTATTGTATACCATTACTGCAACTATATATTATTTGTATTCTCCTCTCCTGCTTGCTCTCATTCTGGTCCCAGCCCAGCTCTTCAACGCTGATTATCTATTCTGTGTGTCCTTGTTATGTACTGGAAGGATCTGGAGAGGCTGATGGGTGTGGAGGAGGGAAGGTTGGATGACGTTTGTGACTGGAGAGAAGTAGTTAGGAAGAGGAGGAGACGCAGTGAGGGAGGGGAAGGAGCGAGGTAAGAGGAAATATAAAGAAGGATGAATTGTGAAGAGAGGAGTGATGGAGGAATGAAGATAAGATGTTGGAGGAAAGAATCTGGAGTGTTAGAGGAATGACTGTAAGGTGGAGGAATGAATGTGGGGTGCTGGAGTAAAAAATCTGGAGTGATGGAGGACTGAACGTGGGGTGCTGGAGTAGAAACTCTGGAGTGATGGAGAATAATGAGGGAGAACAGATACTAAGGATAACAAGTGTTTATTGACATAGGTGTGACGAGGTTAGGGATGCTAGAGGTTAGGAAGCAAGGGAAGTCTATAAATATGATATGAGGGAAAGAAAAGATGCTTTGTAAAAGTGGGAGAGAGGAGGGACAAGGGGAAGAGACAGAAAATCAGAAGATTGGAATTGGTAAGAGAATGGGATATTGATGAACTAGGTGGTGTGGGGAGGAGAGAGGAATTGTGTCTGTGTGGGGGATGGGGTTGTTTACCCATAATGTTGTCATATTATTAATGTTTTACAATACACCCAAGACGATGAATAAGTCACATTTGCAACACTGGACCGTCTTTATTCACCCATAAAGATAACAAAGTGTTGCAAAGGGGCCCATTCCCATCATGGCTTAACATTATTTACTCTCGCATCTCGCACCTAAGCACTTCCCCTTCCCCTTATCTCCACCTCCCCTCCCTTGTCTCCACATCCCTCCCCCCTCCTCAGCACCCTAGACACATCCACTCAATTTAAGAAATGTCAATAAGCTATTAAAGTGCGTCAGACGTGGACGAATGTGGTCCCTTATCGTCAGCGGCCAGACTTATTGTACCAACTTTTTGGTTGGTGTCCTTATTGAGGACTATGATAGCGTTTTAATGCTTGTGGGGGCGTGGCCATGGGAGGTGTTTGGGTAGGGGGGTGAGGGGTTCGTAGAGAGAGAGAGAGAGAGAGAGAGAGAGAGAAGGGGGGTGAGATAAAGAGTAATGAGGAGGAGAAGGAGCACCGGCAGGAGTAGCAGGAGAGGAAGGAGGAGGAGGAGGAGGAGAAGGGTGAGAGCAGGAGATTAATGGACTGCGTTACGAGGCATCTTAGCAGTCAGTGTAGCACTGACAGTGTAAAAACACTGCTTTCCCCGCACGCTCCGGGTTTCAGTCTCTCAGTAATCTTGAAGTGTTCCAAGACACTGAACACCGTCAATAACCTTGATTCAGGTAGTGTAAGAAGGAGTGTTCCACGACACTGTACACAGTCAGTAAGACAAATAGTGTAATACGTATCGTGAAGATGGATCTCCCACCTTGACTAACACACAAAGATACATAATACACACACAGGAAAATGATAATTTATACACAACCTCTACAACGTTTCGCCACCATGGGCGAAACATTCCCTCAGTAAATGTCGATTGGGCATATATATCTTATTCCCTCATATGACCCAAACTGACCTAGGAAGAATGTGAGAGAGAGGTCAGAAACATAAACAGTTGACACAGAGAGAACGGGAGGTTATACCTAATAACTTCTCTTGTGTGAATATAGTGAATGACATAGGAAGTGCTGAAGGAAGCATAGAACTCTGAGCTTGGGACCACAACCAACAAAACCCGGGTTCGATTCCCGGATGAGAAGAGAAGAGTGAGCCATTTTCCTTATTTCTGACTTTTCGTTCCATTTCCCCTTCCCTGGAACCATGTAGGCACCTAGGAGTTGGTTAACTGTTGGGGTTGGCAGTATGGAAAAGAGGCGGGAGGCATCGCAAAGGAAATAAGCCCCAGTGCTTGGTTTTCCTGGGTTTTCATGGGTTTTCCTGGGTTTTCCTGGGTTTTCCTGGCTTAGGTGATTGAGAATCATTATAAATTATTTAACAGAGCGCAAACTGTACTATATTGCCTAAGAATGTACAAACACACACACACACACACACACATCAGACAGGACTACAAAGAGACCTGGACAGGCTGGACGCGTGGTCCAGCAACTGGTTCCTCGAATTTAACCCCGCCAAATGCAAAGTCATGAAGATTGGGGAAGGACAAAGAAAACCGCAGATGGAGTATAGGCTAGGTGGCCAAAGACCGCAAACCTCGCTCATGGAGAAAGATCTTGGGGTTAGTATAACACCGAGCATGTCTCCGGAAGCACACATCAGTCAGATAACTGCTGCAGCATATGGGCGCCTGGCAAACTTGAGAATAGCGCTCCGATACCTCAGTAAGGAATCGTTCAAGACACTGTACACTGTGGATAAATTAGACACATGTGCAACTCTTGGGTATCTTTATTGAGGAAACGTTTCGCCACACAGTGGCTTCATCAGTCAATACAAAGGAGAATCTTGAAGAACAGGAGGAGAATGAGGTAATCAGTCCCTCAACCTTGAGTCGATGTGGTCAGTCCATCAATCTTGAATAGAATACGGCATACGTGCGGAGAAGGAGCTTATAAACAGTTGGCAGGAGAGGTGCAACAGTCGTAGGTGGTGTCACATTTGTTCAATGTGGAAGTAGGTCGTGCCCAAGGGTTAGGCAAGCGAAGAATTCCCAAGTATTGAGATCCCAAGAAGTTGCAGTGTCTGACAGGTTTGTAGATGAATGGTTCAGAGAACCGACATGTTGATAAATTAGACACATGTGCAACTCCTGGGTATCTTTATTGAGGAAACGTTTCGCCACACAGTGGCTTCATCAGTCCATTGAACAAATGTGACACCACCTACAACTGCTGCACCTCTCCTGCCTACGGTTTATAAGCTCCTTCTCCGCACGTATGCTGTATTCTATTCAAGATTGATGGACTGACCACATCGACTCAAGGTTGAGGGACTGATTACCTCATTCTCCTCCTGTTCTTCAAGATTCTCCTTTGTATGGACTGATGAAGCCACTGTGTGGCGAAACGTTTCCTCAATAAAGATACCCAGAAGTTGCACATGTGTCTAATTTATCAACATGTCGGTTCTCTGAACCATTCATCTACAAACTGTACACTGTGTACGTCAGGCCCATACTGGAGTATGCAGCACCAGTTTGGAACCCACACCTGGTCAAGCACGTCAAGAAATTAGAGAAAGTGCAAAGGTTTGCAACATGGCTAGTTCCAGAGTTGACGGGATTGTCCTACGAAGAAAGGTTAAGGGAATAACAAAAAAAAAAGGCACAATACCGTGTCTGGAACGGCCAAGGTCGGACCGAAACGTCGACGTAAGCTCCTCTCCTCTATGTGTGGGTTATTTGTATAGGTTAAGGGAAATCGGCCTGACGACACTGGAGGACAGGAGGGTTAGGGGAGACATGATAACGACATACAAAATAGTGCGAGGAATAGATAAGATGGACAGATACAGAATATTCCAGAGAAGGGACACAGACACAAGGGGTCACAATTGGAAGTTGAAGACTCAGATGAGTCAAAGGGATGTTAGGAAGTATTTCTCCAGTCATAGAGTTGTCAGGAAGTGGAATAGTCTGGCAAGTGATGTAGTGGAGGCAGGAACCATACACAGTTTTAAGACGAGTTATGATGAAGCTCATAGAGCAAGGAAAGAGAGGACCCAGTAGCGACCAGTGAAGAAGCAGGGCCAGGAGTTGAGTCTCGACCCCTGTAACCACAATTAGGTGTGTACACACACACACACACACACACACACACACACACACACACACACACACACGTAATGTGAGAGTGAAAAAGTTAATAAGCAAAAGGAGAAAGAAAAAATAAAATATACAACAAGGGAAGGTGGCAGTAGGCCTACTGAAGCAGTGACGTCACAACAGTTTGTATGCCATTACACATATAAAGTGTAACACCGAATGTGAAGTGTATTCTGTAATAAGTGAAAAGTGAAATCACTTGAGGAACGCGGGATGCATGAGCATATATGGTTATAAACATCACGGGTGAAGGAGTTACAAAATATTGATAGAAGGCCTATGTACGACGACTACGTCATCAGCATCTGGCAACTTGTCATCACACCGCTGTCAGCGCAAGTATTCACCTGTTGAGGTTGCATTTTGCAAGATTGAGTTCTGGTCCTGCATCACTGTTAGATACTGGTCACTCACTCCTGCAAGCCATTACCAGAATTAGAGTAGAAATAGCATAGAGGAGAGTGCAAGGAGTAAAGCGGTAGTGAGGGATAACGTCACACACTTAAGCTGAGACAAGCTAAATTTTACAACCTAGCTACTTTCTGTATTTTAGAAGTAGAATCGATAAGTGTTACAAGTATTGGTAAGCTTAGAATTACTGGTATCTACCGGTATTTATTAGTAGTATGAATACTTAGAAGTGGGGGCACACACACACACACACACACACACACACACACACACACACACACACACACACACACACACACACACACAGGAACAAGCACATGTAAGCTGTAGTACACACGCAAACACACACATACACAGGATTTCACACCGTCCTGTGAACTGACCATCTGAACCTCGCTCCTTCTCTCTCTCTCCCTCTCTTCCTATCCTAGGTAGAGACCTATCTCTCTCTTCTTATCTCTCTCTACCTATCTCACTCTTTACCTATATCTCTCTCTACCTATCACTCTCTACCTATCTCTCTCTCTCTCTCTTCCCTCTCCCATCTCTCCCCTCTAACATCTCTTCCCTCTAACACCTCCCCCCCTCTAACATCTCTCCCCCTCTAACATCTCTCCCCCTCTAACATCTCTCCCCCTCTAACATCTCTCCCCTCCCAATATCTCTCACCTCTCCCTTTTCCCATCTCTCTCCCCTCCTCCCCTCTCTCTCCCCCTAGCCTCTCTCTCCCCTCTCGCTCTTCCATCTCCCCCCTCTTTCCCCCTTCTCCCCCTCTCTCCCCCTCTCTCTCCCCTCTCTTTGCCTTCTCTCTCTCTCTCTCCCCCTCCCTCTCTCCCTCTCTCTCTCCCTCTCTCCCTCCCTCTCTCTTTCTCTCTCTCTCTCCCTCTCTCCCTCTCTCCCTCTCTCTCTCTCTCTCTCTCTCTCTCTCTCTCTCTCTCTCTCTCTCTCTCTCTCTCTCTCTCTCTCTCTCTCTCTCTCTCTCTCTCTCTCTTCCCAGTTTCTCTTCTCACTCTCCCCCTCTCCTACCCTTCCCTTCACTCTCTCTCTCCCCCTCTCTCTCTCACTCACTCTCACTCTCTCTTCCCCTTTTTCCTTCTCCCTATCCCCCTCTCTCTTTTACCTTCCTTTCTCTCTCTCTCTCTCTCTCTCTCTCTCTCTCTCTCTCTCTCTCTCTCTCTCTCCATCTCTTCCCCATTTTTCCCTTCTCACTCTCCCCCTCTCCTTCCCTTCCCTTCTCTCTCTTTCCCCCTCTCACACTCTCTCTCCCCCTTTCCCTTCTCACTCTTCCCCTCTCTCTCTCTCCTTCTACCTTTCCCTTCTCTCTTCTCTCACAAAAAAAAGATGGTGGGGACTCGCAGGAACCAAGGATCAGATGAGAATGGTTCTGGTAGGGATGAGTGGATGGAGGAGCAGTGGAAAAGGATGGAACAAGAGTGGGAGAGAAAATTAGGAGAGCTTTCTGAAAAAATGGAGAAAGAGCTCTTTGTGAAATTGGAAAAGAGGTTGGAGAAGGAGACAAAGAATTGGGAGGCATAAGTCGAAGCTGCAGTAGCCAAGATAAGGGTCCTAGAAGTTGAGATAAATAGGCTGAAGCGAGTTACAGGGGCAGTGACCAGAGAAGACACAGCATATGAAGCTGCAAAACCGAACAGGAAGGAAGGAATTATGAATTATGCTAAGGTCATATCAGCCTGCCAAGGAGGGCCAAGGAGTGAAAGGGAAGAACAGCTGGGTGCAGATGGAGAGGGTGATAGGTCGAATGCTGAGGCACAACCATGCTATCAAGAGCCACTGGAAAAATCAAGGGAGAAACTGACCACATACAGGCAGGATCCAGAGTCACAGAGGGTGAGGCAATGGGAGGAGGAAAGGGCAAAATCAGTGTTTATCCATGGGCTTCAGGAGAGAGAGGAAAGGACACACACTGAAAGGCAGCAGGAAGAAAGAAAGGAGATTGAGAAAATCATCACCGAAATAGGTGAAGAGATGGACGAGATTGTAAATTTTCAGAGAATAGGGGGGTACTCGAAGGGGAGAAACTGACCAATAAAGCTGATTCTCAGGACGGAAACAGTGCGGAACAGGATCCTCCAAGAGAAACCAAGGTTGAAATACTCGGAAGAGTACAAGAAGGTGTTCCTAGACAGAGACAGAACACAATCAGAACGACAGCAGCTGAGGGAGAGGACAAAAACGCGAAAGGAGCTAGGAAAAGAGACAAGGATGGAACCAGCAGAGGTCAGTCAGAGCAGAACAGAACAGCAAGGGCAAGCACACACACAACTATTCTCAGAACCATACAATCTATCACACCATCCCAACACACACTACAATCCAAACCCACAGCCCCCACCCAACACCGAGCTATAGAATCCCACAGTATGCTACCAGGTCTCCCACCCTCACAGGCCCCCCAAACCACAGTGTTGGAAAGGAAACTGAAGGTATGGTACACAAACGCTGATGGAATAACAAATAAGTGGGAGGAGTGGCATGAAAGAGTCAAAGAGGCATCACAGGACATCATAGCTCTCACAGAAACCAAGCTTACAGGTATGATAACAGATGCCATCTTTCCAACGGGATACCAAATCCTGAGGAAAGACAGAAGGAACAGGGGGGTGGAGGAGTGGCATTGCTGATCAAAAATCGCTGGAATTTTGATGAGCTGGAGAGAGGAGACAGTGGAGAAGAAAGTGATTACATAGCGGGAACGCTTCACTCTGGAGGTCCCAAGGTGGTAATAGCAGTGATGTATAACCCACCAAAGAACAGCAGGAGGCCAAGGCAAGAGTACGACGAGAGCAATAGAGCGATGGTTGACACACTGGCTAGAGTGGCCAGAAGAGCTCATGCATGCAGGGAGAATTTTGACCCGCATGGGGGCCAAGATACATGGAGGGCTAAGATGATGGAGGTGGTACTGGAAAACTTCATGTACCAACACGTAAGGGACACTACAAGAGAGAGAGGAGAGGATGAACCAGCAAGGCTGGACTTAGTATTCACCTTGAGTAGTGCAGATATCGAGGACATCACATATGAAAGAATCCTTGGGGCCAGTGACCATGTGGTTTTTAAGCTTCGAATACACAGTAGAGCTACAAGTGGAGGGAGAAGCAGGAAGGCCAGGACGAATGAAGCCAAACTACAAGAAAGGGGACTACACAGGAATGAGGAACTTCCTGAACGGGGTTCAGTGGGACAGAGAACTGGCAGGGAAGCCAGTTAATGAGATGATGGAATATGTAGCAACAAAATGCAAGGAGGCTGAGGAGAGGTTTGTACCCAAGGGTAACAGGAATAATGAAAAAGCCAGGATGAGCCCATGGTTTACCCAAAGGTGCAGGGAGGCAAAAACCAAGTGAGCTAGGGAATGGAAGAAATATAGAAGGCAAAGGACCCAGGAGAATAAGGAGAGCAGTCGTAGAGCCAGAAACGAATATGCACAGGTAAGAAGGGAGGCCCAAAGACAATATGAAAATGACATAGCAGCGAAAGCCAAATCTGACCCGAAACTGTTGTACAGCCACATCAGGAGGAAAACAACAGTCAAGGACCAGGTAATCAGGCTAAGGAAGGAAGGAGGAGAGACAACAAGAAATGACCGTGAAGTATGTGAGGAACTCAACAAGAGATTCAAAGAAGTGTTCACAGAGGAGACAGAAGGGGCTCCAGAAAGACCGAGAGGAGGGGTACACCACCATGTGCTGGACACAGTGCACACAACCGAGGAAGAAGTGAAGAGGCTTCTGAGTGAGCTAGATACCTCAAAGGCAATGGGGCCAGATAACACCTCCCCATGGGTATTGAGAGAGGGAGCAGAGGCGCTATGTGTACCCCTAACAACAATATTCAATACACCTATCGAAACAGGGAGATTGCCTGAGGCATGGAAGACAGCAAATGTAGTCCCAATCTTTAAAAAAGGAGACAGACATGAAGCATTAAACTATAGACCAGTGTCACTGACAAGTATAGTATGCAAAATCATGGAGAAGATTATCAGGAGAAGAGTGGTGGAACATCTAGAAAGGAATGATCTCATCAACAGCAGCCAACATGGTTTCAGGGACGGGAAATCCTGTGTCACAAACCTACTGGAGTTCTATGACATGGTGACAGCAGTAAGACAAGAGAGAGATGGGTGGGTGGATTGCATATTCTTGGACTGCAAGAAGGCGTTTGACACAGTTCCACACAAGAGATTGGTGCAAAAACTGGAGGACCAAGCAGGGATAACAGGGAAGGCACTACAATGGATCAGGGAATACTTGTCAGGAAGACAGCAGCGAGTCATGGTACGTGGCGAGGTGTCAGAGGGTACCTGTGACCAGCGGGTCCCACAGGGGTCAGTCCTAGGACCAGTGGTGTTTCTGGTATTTGTGAACTACATGACGGAAGGAATAGACTCTGAGGTGTCCCTGTTTGCAGATGACGTGAAGTTGATGAGAAGAATACACTCGATCGAAGACCAGGCAGAACTACAAAGGGATCTGGACAGGCTGCAGACCTGGTCCAGCAATTGGCTCCTGGAGTTCAATCCCACCAAGTGCAAAGTCATGAAGATTGGGGAAGGGCAAAGAAGACCGCAGACGGAGTACAGTCTAGGGGGCCAGAGACTACAAACCTCACTCAAAGGAAAAAGATCTTGGGGTGAGTATAACACCAGGCACATCTCCTGAAGCGCACATCAACCAAATAACTGCTGCAGCATATGGGCGCCTAGCAAACCTCAGAACAGCATTCCGACATCTTAATAAGGAATCATTCAGGACCCTGTACACCGTGTACGTTAGGCCCATATTGGAGTATGCGGCACCAGTTTGGAACCCACACCTAGCCAAGCACGTAAAGAAACTAGAGAAAGTGCAAAGGTTTGCAACAAGACTAGTCCCAGAGCTAAGAGGTATGTCCTACGAGGAGAGGTTAAGGGAAATCAACTTGACGACACTGGAGGACAGGAGAGTAAGGGGGGACATGATAACGACATACAAAATACTGAGAGGAATTGACAAGCTGGAAAAATACAGGATGTTCCAGAGATTGGACACAGTAACAAGGGGACACAGTTGGAAGTTGAAGACACAGATGAATCACAGGGATATTAGGAAGTATTTCTTCAGCCACAGAGTAGTCAGTAAGTGGAATAGTTTGGGAAGCGATGTAGTGAAGGCAGGATCCATACATAGCTTTAAGCAGAGGTATGATGAAGCTCACGGTTCAGGGAGAGTGACCTAGTAGCAATCAGTGAAGAGACGGGGGCCAGGAGCTCGGACTCGACCCCCGCAACCTCAACTAGGTGAGTACAACTAGGTGAGTACATACACACATACACACACACACACACACACACACACACACACGCACACACACACACACACACACACACACACACACTCAGGAAGCAGAGAGAGAGAGGATCCAGTAGCGATCAGTGAAGAGGCGGGGCCAGGAGCTGAGTCTCGACCCCTGCAACCACAATTAGGTGAGTACAATTAGGTGAGTACACACACACACACACACGGGTAGCACCTAGTATGGCTTCTCTCTAGTTAAAAAAAAAACATGAGTATGGTGGTCAAAGCCGTCTAGTTGTGGATGACAATGGTGCATCACGGAACCTTTCCATCGTGTATTCACAGTTAGAGTTAAAAAAGCTTTTGTTGAGAGACCAATTGAAATTCCAAGTTGGCTTCTCCTTATTGACACAGAACGTGTGTGTGTGTGTGTGTGTGTGTGTGTGTGTGTGTGTGTGTGTGTGTGTGTGTGTGTGTGTGTGTGTGTGTGTGTGATTCATTCAGCTACATCTCTGTTGGTTGATGATGTAAACATGTGAAAACGAGGAAAAACACCAAAGGGATCTGGACAAACTACAAGATTGCTCAAATTGGTGGTTGCTTGATACAGCCCCAGTAAATGCAAAATATCTTGAAGATTGGGTAAGAAGCAAGAACAATGAAAACGGAGTATACATTAGGGAGAAAAAGGCTTCAGACGTCACTCAAAGAGAAAGACCTGAGGGTGAGCACAGAGTCTAGTACAACGCCAGAGTTTCACAGCATCCGAGTAGCCTCTGCAACTAATGTTCGTCTAGCAAATCTAAGAGTAGCCTTCAGGAATCTCAACAAAGAGTCTTTCCAGGCTCTTTCCACATACGTCAGACCCATTTTAGAGTACGCGGCAGCAGTGTGGAACCTGAAAAAGCATAATAAGAAACTAGAGAAAGTGAAGAAATATTCAGTAAGACTTGTGCCTGAGCTAAGACTCATGAGCTGCAACCAGAGGCTAATGGAATGGTATTTAAAGACATTAGAGGACAAAAGACCAGAGGAAGATATGATAACAACATACAAAATCCTTATGTGAATTAATAGACTAGCAGAGACAGAAAGGGGAGAAACAGGTAGTCGGGGACAGAGCTAGAAGCTAATGAAACATGAGCCACAGGGATGTTATGAAGTATTTCTTCAGCGTCAGAGTGGTCGGGAAGTGGAATGTTTTGTATGAGGAAGTGGTGAAAGTAGACTCCATACATAGTGTTAAGAAGAGGTATGACATTGTCCACAAGATTAGGAGGGAGAGAATTTTGCAAGCGGCAAGTTGGGAATGGACCAGGAGCTAAGAAACAACCCTTACAACTACAAATAGAATAGTACACACACACACACACACACACACACACACACACACACACACACACACACACACACACACACACACACACACACACACACACACACACACACACACACACACACACGTCAACGTAGTAATCACACACAGCTTCATCCCGGTAATTACTCCTGTTTCTGTCCGCAAGCTTATCCTCTCTAACCCTCCCCACTGCTCCAATCCCCCCAGTTCCTCCTCATCCGCCTCCTCCTCCTCCTCCTCCTCCTCCTCTCTATCTTCCTTTAGTCCCCAACTCTGTCTACCCTTCTGTCTATCCCCGTGCGAGACTGTCCTTCAAGCCGTTACCGGCTACGTCGTCCCATCAGGGGGATTAACGTGTCTATGTCACTGTCCACACTTTCCCCAGGCTCTGTGTTCTCCCCGTCGCTCTCATTATTAACGATCATGGTGGATGCTGAGGGGAGGGGGTACTGAAGGAGGGGAAGGGGTGATGGGGAGAGGAGGATTGGAAGGGGAGTGACGGAAGGAGGGGAAAGGCCTTACGGTGGGTTGAAGAGAATGTTTGACGGGGAAGGGAAGGAAGGAGTGAGGAAGACGAAGGAGGAAGCAGTGAGATGAGAGAAGACAGTGTGAGAAATGAGGCAGGAGGCAGTGAGAGAGATGAGGGAGGAGGTAGTGAGAGAAATGAGGGAGGAGGTAGTGAGAGAGATGAGGGAGGAGGTAGTGAGAGAGATGAGGGAGGAGGTAGTGAATTGATCACTGTTCACTAGACAACAGCTGAACCACATTTCAGAGTACAGTCATTGCACTCTCCACCTCCAGAATGTAAGTGCCACTAACTTGTCTCCCTGAATCGTAGTTACCACCTTGTTAGCACTCCAACAGCACCTTAAATCTCTAAATAATAACTCACTCTCACCAGAAATGCTCTCATAGGACTGCTGGATGTTCAAACCCATGCCATTCAAAACCACTAAAATGATGCATCTTACTATAAACCAGTATAATATATTGCTTCAGACATTGATACTAAATAATAATAATAATAATAATAATAATAATAATAATAATAATAATAATAATAATAATAATAATAACAATAACAATAATAATAATAATAATAATAATAATAATAATAATAATAATAATAATAATAATAATAATAATAACAATAATAATAATAATAATAATAATAATAATAATAATAATAATAATAACAATAATAATAATAATAATAATAATAATAATAATAATAATAATAATAATAATAATAATAATAATAATAATAATAACAATAATAATAATAATAATAATAATAATAATAATAATAATAATAATAATAATAATAACAATAATAATAATAATCATAATAATAATAATAATAATAATAATAATAATAATAATTATAATAATAATAATAATAATAATAATAATAATAATAATAATAATAATAATAATAATAACAATAATAATAATAATAATAATAATAATAATAATAATAATAATAATAATAATAATAATAATAATAATAATAATAATAATAATAATAATAATAATTATAATAATAATAACGGTACACAATACCGAGACGCAGATGATTAGGATACATGTGCAACATTTCGGTATCTTTAATAGCGTGACGTTTCGCCTGCTCAGCAGGCTTCTTCAGTCTGAAGAAGCCTGCTGAGCAGGCTAAACGTTACGTCACTTAAGATGTCAGACTGTTGAACGACGTAGTCATCTACAGATTTTTTATATTAACATTTAATAAATGCAATAATAGAAATGATGTAAATGTACAGTGTTCAATAATGTAATAAAGTGTAATAAAAAGAGAGAGAGAGAGAGAGAGAGAGAGAGAGAGAGAGAGAGAGAGAGAGAGAGAGAGAGAGAGAGAGAGAGAGACAGAGACAGAGACAGAGAGAGGGAGATAACCGTAAAATTTCCACTGACGGTATTAAACGAAAAAAAAAATACTCTACAAGGTGGGAGAGATGATGAAGAAAGAAGAAGAAAGAGTTATCAAGAAGAGATGAAAGAGAAAGAGAATGACTATGACAGTGTAGGAAGGGTGAAAGTAAAGAGGACAAGGCGGGTAGAAGAGGACGGAAGAGGCTGAAAGAGACGTGATGAAGAGGACGCAACGATAATGGAAGTTTAGGGGCGTGCAGGAGAAACAGGGAGAGACAGGAAGATCAGACAAGCCAGGGAGAGAGGGAGAGAGAGAGGGGTAGAGAGAGAGAAGTAGTGATGATTGCCCTGCTAATGGCCTTCTCATTAAGGAAGATAATTATACATAATACTTGGTCTCATTAGCATGAATTTTCGTGTACGTTAAGGTTTTAGGTCCAGAGATTCAGACCATTATTAGTGACTATATTGATAGTGCTAAGTTGAGGTCCTGAGACCTTGATTCATGTTCTTTGTGTTCTCTAAGTCTGAAACCATAACTCATGTTCTTTGTGTTGTTTAAGACTAAGACTTTAATTACTGTCCCTTTAGCTTGTTAAGGTTGAAGCCTTAACTAATGTTGCGTTATTGAGGTGTTCGTGTATTGTACCAGTTCAAACTTTATGTGGTGTAACTACTGCTTGTAGCATGACTATTAACTCGTGTCTGTGTTGAGAGTGCCTGTTGCATTACTCTTGAACTGTTCTGGTGAGTTCACCTTCACTCTGGCCACTGCTGTAGTATTTGTGTTTGTTCTGGACGTCTTCGTTTCTCTTTTATGTGGATCAGTTTTTTAGGGGGGTATTTTGCATAATAAGTTTGGTGGTGTGTCGGAGACTCTTAGAAAGTCTCCGAACCTGTGTTCTTTCTTGCCACATTCAGGAGAGAGTTTCTTGCCTTTTTGTTTGTGGGTCAGTCGACTGTGAAGTGGTCAGACTTGCAGCGACTTCAACTTGGTACTTGAATGCTAAACTGAGCGACGAGTTAAACCTTCTCGTATAAGTTAGCGTGTGACATTCAGATATTCTCAGATATAAATTTGATCACTGAAGATAGCCATTGCAATGTCTTCTTCCCTCGTGATGAGCGAGACACACGTTCAACTTTTAGGTGTTTTTATACCTAAGATACCAAGGTATCAAATTGTCGGTATTGTATACCGTCTATGACAAGAGTCTTCAGCTTCGGTATATGTGGTATATAATCTCTGAGATTCATGGTTTTGTTAAGTTGTTGTCACTGGATATCACGAACTTGTTTGTTTTATCAGTAAATTGTTGGTAGTTGCTATTTTTTTTTGTTTTGTTTTGTTTTGTTTCATCAATAAATTGTTGGTAGTTGTTATTTTTTTGTTTTGTTTTGTTTTGTTTCATCAATAAATTGTTGGTAGTTGTTATTTTGTTTTGTTTTGTTTTGTTTTGTTTCATCAATAAATTGTTGGTAGTTGTTATTTTTTTTTGTTTTGTTTTGTTTTGTTTCATCAATAAATTGTTGGTAGTTGTTATTTTTTTTGTTTTGTTTTGTTTTTTCTTAGGTATTTTAATAATTTTTAATTCCGTGTATTGATAAACTGAGAGAGAGGAGGAGGGAAGGTTGGTCGAGTAGGGGAGGATAGGGTAAAGGGTAAGGGTCGAAAAAATGGAGGAGGGAGGATACAAGAGGAGAATGAGAATGAGGGGAACGGGAGGGAGGGAAGGAAGAAGGAAGGAAGGACAGAGAAAGAGTAGGAGGATGTAACTGCAGAAGAAAATGGGATTGGATGGTATAGGAAGGGGTGAAGTAGGAATGGGATTTAGAGTAGGAGTGGGAAAAGGATGATAACGACA
Organism: Cherax quadricarinatus; assembly: GCF_038502225.1. Taxonomy (NCBI): domain Eukaryota; kingdom Metazoa; phylum Arthropoda; class Malacostraca; order Decapoda; family Parastacidae; genus Cherax; species Cherax quadricarinatus. Next base: position 22,424,652 of record NC_091327.1, on the reverse strand, counting down.
TCAACAAGATAATAACAAATAACAACAGCAACAATACCACCCCCACCAGCAACAATAACAACAATAATAATAATAGCAACAACCCCTTTTTCCACATTCTGTTATTGTTGCTGAGTGTTCGTCCAGGTGATAACTGACACAAGAAATTGTAATTTAAGGAAGGAAAAGGAGTCAGGTAGGAGAGAGAGAGAGAGAGAGAGAGAGAGAGAGAGAGAGAGTACATGGAAAGAACAGAGGCTTTGGGTGTACACAAAGAGGCTGTCTTCTGAGAACTTCCTCCTTCTCTCTAGATTAAGGTTTGGGTGCTGCACGTTTCCTCAATTTGGTGTCATCAGCAAATTTTCCAGTGTTATCCCTCCCTCGAGATCATTTACGAACATTCTGAAGAGGACTGGTCCAAGAACGTATTCCTGGGTAACTCCACTCTGTGCATCTAGCCACTTCAACGTTCAACGTTCAGTTACACTCTCTGTTTCCTCGCTGTTAGAGTCACTTATCCAGACATAAAGTTTGTCTCCTGTTCTATTTATTTTATTTTCGTTGTCAGTCTTCGACTGGGCACCTCGAGAACTGCCTTCTGATAATTTAGAGACTTATTCACCCCAGTTCTTGTAAACATAATTCAAAAATTCGAGTTAGTCAGACATGATCTTTCGTTGGGAAATACTTGCAGGTTTCCAGTTATTAGGTTATTATTCCCTCCTAATAAAAATATTTTAAAGGCATAAGTCTTGTCCTTTTTTCTTTTATCCGAGTGACAACATTTTCCAGTTTCCAGTCTATTGGTACTTTATCTTTCTTTTTAATGTGTTCAGTATTACAGTGAGTGGATAAGGGATTTTTTATCGGACTTCTTTCATAAATGCGACAGATATTTCATTAGGTCCGCTTGACTTCATGTTTAGTCTCTGTGAGTATTTGTAATAGGTCAAAATGTTAATTTTGCTAACACTTCGTCAGAGTGTCAGTATTTTAACATGTCGAGGATGGTAATTTTGTTAACATTTCGTCAGAGCGTCAGTATTTTAACAGGTATTTTAACAGGTCAAAGATGGTAATTTTGTTAACACTTCGTCAGAGTACATTGCCTTGAAAGCAGCTTTTGTTTCCGGTAACGTTGGTATCGTCTTCAGCTGTAACAACAAACTCGGAGATTGTGTTCAGTATAGACACCACATCTATGTTGTCGTCATGACTCACTAAGTCGTAACATCGCGACAATAAACAAACCAGAAAACGAGTGCAGTGTAGACATCATATCTATTTTTGCTGTTGTCGTAACAACACGACAACAAACAAACCACAAAACGAGTGGATTATAGACTCCATATCTATGTTGCTGTTGTCGTAACAACACGACAACAAACCACAGAACGAGTGGAGTGTAGAAACCATATATATTACTGCTGTCGTAACAACACGACAATAATCAATCCACAGGGGTGTGCCGGCGAGTTTTAAGAATCACTTGTCATGGATGATCCATCATTCTGTTTACTCATCTACAGTTGTATATTACGACTCAAACTGAGTTGATAGACTATGTGGCACTGAGTGAGGTAAGGATGAATTTACTGCGGAAGCTGAGTTAAGGAAACACCGCCGGTCGGTGATTTTTTTATTCTCTTTCTCTCTCGTTATCGCTAGTTAAAGGTCCTATCATAGCCTTTACTGTTTTTTTTCCTCTTGACGCATTTGAAAAAAGAATTTTTAAGGTTTACCTTTGATGTCAAATGCGGTTCGTCTTTCAATTTTGAGACTTCAGCAATTCCGGTTTTCCTCTTTGCGTCCTCTGTGCAACGGTATGCAGTTACAGAAAGAACGCATGAGTGAATGAATGCATGGAAGAAGGAAGGAAGGAAGGCATGACAGAAGGAAGGAAGGAAGCCTCGCGTGCTTTCGACACATTCACCGCTAGGAAAGTGACGTTACTTTTCGAAGTTTCTTGCGTGACCTCGTAAACCCCCAACCACATCCCCTAGCTCCTGTGACCTGGTCACCCCTTCACTCTCTCTCTTTCTCTCTCTCTCTCTCTCTCTCTCTCTCTCTCTCTCTCTCTCTCTCTCTCTCTCTCTCTCTCTCTCTCTCTCTCTCTCTCTCTCTCTCTCTCTCTTTCTCTCTCTCTCTCCCCATCCGCCCGTAAAATTACTGTATCGAGCATTTTCTCCTTGAGTGAACTCTTGCTATCGAAACCAACCACACACACACACACACACACACACACACACACACACACACACACACACACACACACACACACACACACACACACACACACACACACACACACACACACACACACACACACACACACACACACACACATTAATGTGAGCGGTGTGTAGAAAACTTGAGACACTTTGTGAGGTGTTAAGTTATTATTGAAAGAAACTCCAGCCACTTGAAGGTAAAAAAGTAATTCTTAGGCAGAGACTTGAACACTTAAGAGGATTACACTGCAGTGTGAGGAATACTTAAGAGGATTACACTGCAGTGTGAGGAACACTTAAGAGGATTACACTGTAGTGTGAGGAACACTATACTTCTTCCATTCTCTAGCACACTTAGTTTTGGCCTCTCTACACCTTTTTGTGAACCATAGGCTTATCCTGGCCTTCTCGATATTTCTGTTACCCTTGGGTACAAACCTCTCCTCAGCTTCCTTGCATATTGATATCATATATTCCATCATCTCATTTACTGACTTCCCTGCCAGTTCTCTGTCTCACTGAACCCCGTGCAGGAAATTCTTCAAGCCTGTGTAGTCCCCTCTCTTGTAGTTTGGCTTCATCCGTCCTGTCCTTCCTGCTTCCTTCTCCACTTGTAACTCTACTGTGTATTCGAAACTCAGAACCACGTGGTCACTGGCCCTGAGGGGTCTTTCATATGTAATGTCCTAAATATCTGCACTACTCAAGGTGAATACTAGGTCCAGTCTCGCTGGTTCATTCTATCCTCTCTCTCTGGCAGTGTCCCTTACGTGTTCGAACATGCTTTCCAGTACCACCTCCATCACGTTAGCCCTCCACGTTTCTGGGCCCCCATGTGGCTCCAAGTTCTCCCAATCAATTTCTTTGTGACTGAAGTCACCCACAGCCAGTAGCTATGCCCTGTTCGCATGAACCCTTCTGGTCACTTCTGCCAGTGTGTCAACCATCTCTGTTACTCTCATCATACTCTTGCCTTGGCCTCCTGCTGTTCTGTGGTGGGTTATACATCACTGCAATTACCACCTTGGTACCTCCAGGCTGAAGTGTTCCTATTATGTAGTCTCTTGCTTCTCCTCTGCCTCCTCTTTCCAGCTCGTCAATATCCCATTGAAGATTGAGACACTTATGCAACATATGAGAATCTTTATTAAGGAAACGTTTCGCCACACAATGGCTTCATCAGTCCAGTACAAAGCAGAGAGGGGTAATGAGGGGGAGAGTTTGAGGTAATCAGTCCCTCAGCCTGGAATCGATGTGCTCAGTCCATCACTCTTGTAGAAAGCACAGCATAGGGCCAGAGAAGTGGCTTATATACTGTAGTCATCATGGGAACTTGATGCAAGGAATTCTTTAATACTTGCCCAACCTTTGAACGAAGACCTACTTACACTAGTGGCAGGTCCCACTGTGATCCCGCCTCCTCCTGCTTCCACTTACCTGACTACAGCATATAAGCCGCCTCTCTGGCCCTATGCTGTACTGTCTACAAGAGTGATGGACTGAACACATCGATTCCAGGCTGAGGGACTGATTACCTCAAACTCCTCCTCTCCTTACTTCTCTCTGCTTTGTATTGGGCTGATGAAGCCACTGTGAGGTGAAACGTTTCCTTAATAAAGATTCCCATATGTTGCATGAGTGTCTCAATCTTCAACTTGTTGGTTCTGAAAACCATTTATCACATAAAATATCATTGGTTTTTGAAGAGCAGTGCCGCTCTTCCACCCTCTTTGCTTCCTCTGTATTTCCTCAGGATCTGATATCCCGTTGGAAAGATGACATCTGTTATCATTCCTGTGGGCTTGGTTTCGGTGAGAGCTATGATGTTTTGTGATGCCTCTTTGGTTCTTTCCTGCCATTGCTCCCATTTATTCGTTATTTCATCATCGACGGTGTACCATATCTTCAGTTTTCTCTCCGACACTGTTCTGGGGGTCTGTGGGGGTGGGGGGCCTGGTAGTGTGTTGTGTGATTCTACAGCATATTGTGGGTGGGGGCTGTAAGTGTGGATTGTGGTTTGTGTTGGGACAGCATGTTTGGCTGTGGGGTTCTGGTGGTGGTTTTGTGAGTGCTTGTGCTTGTTGCTCTGTCCGGCTCTGGTTGTCCTCGCAGCCTCTGTCCTTGTCTTTCTTCCTAGCCCCTTTTGTTTCTGTGTCTTCTCCCTCAGCTGCTGTCGTTCTGTTCTTGTTCTGTCGCAGTCTTGTATGTTGATGATTTCTTCACCTGTGGTTTCTCTTTCAGGATCTTGTTCCACACCATTTCTGTCCTGAAAAATGAGTTTGACCGGCCAATTTCTCTCCGTCAAGTACTCTCCTATTCTCGGAAAATTTACTATCTCGGTAATATCCTCCTCGCCTATTTCTTTGATAATGTTTTAAATCTCCTGTTTTTCTTTCTGCCATCTTTCATTATGTGTCCTCCTTTCGCTCTCCTGAAGCCCATGAATAAACACTGACTTCTCCCTCTCGTCCTCCCATTGCCTTTCCCCCTGTGTCACTGGGTCCCGTTTGTACATAACCATTATCTCCTTTATTTTTTCCTGTAACTCTTGGTGGCATGGTCGTGCCTCTGCATAGGACCTGTCACCTTCTCCACCTTCCACCCTCCCCTCACTTACTGCTATCCCTGCTCCTAACAGCTCTCACCCTACATTCCTCGGCCTTGCTTGGGGACGGATAGGGCCTAAGCATAAGTCTTGTCTCCTTCCTTTCCATTGGGTGTCTCGTTTAATATGCTTTAGATGCCATGACTCCTCTGGACAATAGCCCTGTAACTACCTTCAGCATTTACCTTATATTCTAGGGCCTGTATCCTGGCTTCTGTGGCATCAGCTTGTGGCTCCTATTTCTTCTTCTATGCCTCCATCCTCTTTTCCATTTTTGCAGCAAGCTCACATAGTTGCTCTCCTACTCTTGTTCCATCTTTTTGCATTGCTCTGCCATCCAGTCTTTCTTACCAGGACCATCTTCCGCTGATCCCCTGTGAGTGTGTGTGTGTGTGTGTGTGTGTGTGTGTGTGTGTGTGTGTGTGTGTGTGTGTGTGTGTGTGTGTGCGTGTGCGTGTGTGTGTGTGTGTGTGTATGTGTGTGAACTCTCCCAGCTGTGAAAGCGAGAGAGGAGATAGGAAGAGAAAAGAGAAAGGGGGAGGAACTGAATGAGCAAGTTGAAGAGTGTGAGAGAGAGAGAAAGAGAGAGAGAGAGAGAGAGAGAGAGAGAGAGAGAGAGAGAGAGAGAGAGAGAGAGAGAGAGAGAGAGAGAGAGAGAGAGAGAGAGAGAGAGAGAGAGAGAGAGAGAGAGAGAGAGAGAGAGAGAGAGAGAGAGAGTGAGAGAGAGAGAGAGAGAGAGAGAGAGAGAGAGAGACAGAGAGAGTTGGGCCCAGACAAGTTGAGCCCAAGATCGTTGAGAAGATGTGCAGACCAGCTAGCAGCACCTATAACTCGCATCTTTCAGCACTGCCTAGTACAGTGTAAATGGCCCTCTCCATGGAAAGAGGCAAATGTAGTCCCTGTTCACAAAAAGAAGAGCAGAGCAGAAATCAGCAACTACAGACCAGTGTCACTCCTGTCAATCACTGGTAAGATCCTTGAGACAATAATCTCAAGACAAATGACAGAGTTTTTTGACTACCACTCACTACTTTGTGATCGTCAATATGGCTTCAGGAAAGGTTACTCTGCTGCTGATCTGTTGTTAAACCTCTCCACTAAGTGGCACCAGTCACTGGATGAATCCAAAGTCAGCTGTGTGGTAGCACTGAACATTGCTGGCGCTTTCGACCGGGTGTGGCACCAGGGCCTCTTAGCAAAACTTCAAGCACTGGGAATTGCAGGCTCTACGCTATGTCTCCACAGTGATTACCTTCATGGTAGATCTCTAAGTGTAGTTCTCAATGGAACGGAATCAGCAAGACATCCTATTGGGGCAAGCGTTCCACAAGGAAGCGTGCTGGGTCCATTGTTATGGAATGTCTACTTCATAAGAACATAAGAACATAAGAATGTAGGAACACTGCAGAAGGCCTACTGGCCCATACGAGGCAGGTCCTTATCAAAACGACATCTACCTAAAGCTACCCAAGAAATAACTCCCGTACCCCATGACACCAATCAAACCCAGCCCCTCCCACTCATATATTTGTCCAGTCTCTTCTTAAAGCTACCCAAGGTCCTAGCCTCTATCACCCCACTAGGAAGACTGTTCCACGCATCTTCAATGACCTTCATCTCATCCCAGAATCACATGCATATGCAGACGACTGTACACTGACATTCGCTTATCCAAGAGAGTCATGCCAGCTGCTCTAAGCTACATCAATCACCAGCTGAGAGCTATATCAGCTTGGGGAAATAGATGGCAAGTAACATTTGCACCTGAGAAAACGCAAATGATGATCGTCTCTAGGCACCATGATGGTAATGCTGGTGCAGTAGTAAGGATGAATGGGAGGGTGTTGGCACCTGCAGAAGAAGTTGATATCCTTGGGGTGAAATTTGACTCCAAACTAACCATGAAGAACCATGCTGTAAATCTTGCAAACAAGGCAGCCAGGAAGCTTACAGCACTTCGCCGTATCTCGCATCTGCTTGACAGTAGGGGTTGCAAGATCCTGTACGAGGCACAAGTACGCTCACACCTTGAGTATGCTCCACTTTCTTGGTTTGCCTGCCCCCCTCTCATCTGCGACTGCTTGACAGAGTAGAGAACAGAGCAAGACGTCTCATCTCTCGCATGGACCCATCCTGGATAGATCTGTCGTTTCAGCAGAGCCTTCAACACAGGAGGGATGTGGGTGGCCTTACTGTTATGTTCAAGGCCAATATTGTCAAAATACCAGACTTGGATCCACTTCGAGGACAGCGTGAAACAAGCTTTTATGCCACAAGACGGGCAGAAAGCAGCAACTTCACTCTGGCTGTACCCTTTTCCAGAACATCGCTCCATCTGAGATCATACATACCCAGGATGACTCGAGTATGGAACACATTCGCACAGCATAATGATGTCAACGTGATAAAGTCAGTTGATCAAATGAAAATGCTGGCCCACAGATAGCTCCAACTTCATCCTGTTCCCTACTTGTATATCTCATAACAATAAAAATGCTTTCAAATGAGCTGATGTAGGTAACAGCTCTTAGGTTGCCAATAAAGTTAGGAATCCTTAACCTGTAAATAGCTTGTCAATAAAGCTAGGGATCCTTAACCTTATCAAACCCTGTGTAGAAAGAAAGAGGGAGGCAGGGAGGGAGGGAGAGAGGATGAAGACATATTCACATCCTGGGAGGCAGTCCAGCATCCGAGACTCGACCCTGGCAACCATGTATAGATGAGTGAACACACACACACACACACACACACACACACACACACACACACACACACACACACACACACACACACACACACACACACACAAACACACACACACACAAGACGTCTCATCTCTCGCATGGACCCATCCTGGATAGATCTGTCGTTTCAGCAGAGCCTTCAACACAGAAGGGATGTGGGAAGCCTTACTGTTATGTACAAGGCCAATATTGTCAAAATACCAGACTTGGATCCACTTCGAGGACAGCGTGAAACAAGCTTTTATGCCACAAGACGGGCAGAAAGCAGCAACTTCACTCTGTAAAGTAAAAGGACACAAGTGCAACTAATGTGACATTTATTGTGGCAACGTTTCGCTCTCCAGGAGCTTTATCAAGCCATTACAAACAATACATGGACACAGAGGGTATATAAAGGCTCAGAGTGAGGTGAATACTAGTGAGGTACCATTTCGATGTTCACTAGTGGTAGTAGTAGTAGTAGTAGTGGTAGTGACAAAGCAATTAATTCGTACATGAGTAAAAGGATATAAAAGCTATTACTTGGGTAACATAAAAATAGGTTGGACAAATATAAACTGGAATGAGGCAGGTTGTTTCAGTGTTCACTCTCTGTGCTTTGTGTGGTATAACAGGAGAGACTATGTGATGGCAGGGTTTACTGTTTTCAGGAGGATTCTTGCTAAGACTTCGGAGATGGTGAAGCTGCCTACCTATTTTTATGTTACCCAAGTAATAGCTTTTATATCCTTTTACTCATGTACGAATTAATTGCTTTTGTCACTACCACTACTACTACTACTACTACTACCACTAGTGAACATCGAAATGGTACCTCACTAGTATTCACCTCACTCTGAGCCTTTATATACCCTCTGTGTCCATGTATTGTTTGTAATGGCTTGATAAAGCTCCTGGAGAGCGAAACGTTGCTACAATAAATATCACATTAGTTGCACTTGTGTCCTTTTACTTTACATATTGTCGGTAATTCTACCAACTTTATTACAACTTCACTCTGGCTGTACCCTTCTCCAGAACATCACTCCATCTGAGATCATACATACCCAGGATGACTCGAGTATGGAACACATTCGTACAGCATAATGATGTCAACGAGATAAAGTCAGTTGATCAAATGAAAATGCTGGCCCACAGATGGCTCCAACTTCCAGGAGCTCGGACTCGACCCCCACAACCTCAACTAGGTGAGTACACACACACACACACACACACACACACACACACACACACACACACACACACACACACACACACACAGTGATGGCCCTCACACAAGAGTAAAAAGATATCTCGTATATTTAAAAAAAAAAAAGTTACTTTTGAAGATAAAACAACCATGAAACATTTTTACAATGCAAAAATCTTTAACAAAAATAAAAGATGAAATATCTTGACAAAAGAATGTTGAAGAGGAAGAAAATAGGAACAATAACAATAACAATAAAAGGGGAGAGAGAGAAAGAAAGAGAGAGAAAGAGAAAGAGAGAGAGAGAGAGAGAGAGAGAGAGAGAGAGAGAGAGAGAGAGAGAGAGAGAGAGAGAGAGAGAGACAGAGAAAGAGAGAGACAGAGAGACAGAGAGACAGAGACAGAGAGACAGAGAGAGAGAGAGAGAGAGAGAGAGAGAGAGAGAGAGAGAGAGAGAGACAGAGAGACAGAGAGACAGAGACAGAGACAGAGAGAGAGAGAGAGAGAGAGAGAGAGAGAGAGAGAGAGAGAGAGAGAGAGAGAGAGAGACAGAGACAGAGACAGAGACAGCGACCAGAGACAGAGAGAGTGGTAGCACTGGACATTTCTGGCGCTTTCGACCGGGTGTGGCACCAGGGCCTCTTAGCAAAACTTCAAGCACTAGGAATTGCAGGCTCTACTCAATGTCTCCTCAGTGATTACCTTCATGGTAGATCTCTAAGTGTAGTTCTCAATGGAACGGAATCAGCAAGACATCCTATTGGGGCAAGTGTTCCACAAGGAAGCATGCTGGGTCCATTGTTATGGAATGTCTACTTCAACGACCTTCTTCATCTCATCCCAAAATCCCATCCATATGCAGACGACTGTACACTGACATTCACTTATCCAACAGAAGAAATGCCAGCTGCTCTAAGCTACATCAATCACCAGCTAAGAGCTATATCAGCTTGGAGAAGTAGATGGAAAGTAACATTTGCACCTGAGAAAACACAAATGATGATGGTCTCTAGGCACCATGATGGTAATGCCGGTGCAGTAGTAAGGATGAATGGGAGAGTGTTGGCACCTGGGGAAGAAGTTGATATCCTTGGGGAAAATTTGGCTCCAAACTAACCATGAAGAACCACACTGTAAATCTTGCAAACAAGGCTAACAGCACTTCGCCGTATCTCGCATCTGCTTGACAGTAGGGGTTGCAAGATTCTTTATGAGACACAAGTACGCTCACACCTTGAGTATGCTCCGCTTTCTTGGTTTGCCTGCCCCCCCCCCATCTGCGACTGCTTGACAGAGTAGAGAACAGAGCAAGACTCCTCATCTCTCGCCTGGACCAATCCTGGATAGATCTGTCATTTCAGCAGAGCCTTCAACACATGAGGGATGTGGGTGGCCAATATTGTCAAAGTACCACACTTGGATCCACTTCGAGGACAGCGTGAAACAAGCTTCTATACCACAAGACGGGCAGAAAGCAACAGTTTCACTCTGGCTGTACCCTTCTCCAGAACATCACTTCGTCTGAGATCATATATATCCAGGATGACTCGAGTATGGAACACATTCGTACAGCATTATGATGTCAACGAGATAAAGTCAGTTGATCAAATGAAAATGCTGGCACACAGATGGCTCCAACTTCATCCTGTTCCCTACTTGTATGTCTCATAACAATAAAAATGCTTTCAAATGAGCTGATATAGGTAACAGCTCTTAGCTTGTCAATAAAGTAAGGATCCTTAACCTGTAAATAGCTTGTCAATAAAGCTAGGGATCCTTAACCTAACCTTGTCACACCCTGTGTAAAAGAGAGAGAGAGAGAGAGAGAGAGAGAGAGAGAGAGAGAGAGAGAGAGAGAGAGAGAGAGAGAGAGAGAGAGAGAGAGAGAGAGAGAGAGAGAGAGAGAGAGAGAGAGAGAGAGAGAGAGAGAGAGAGAGAGAGAGAGAGAATGAAGACAAATACACATACGGGCAGGTAGTCCAGGAGCAGAGACTTCACCCCTGCAACCATATATAGGTGAGTACACACACACGCACACACACACACACACACACACACACACACACACACACACACACACACACACACACACACACACACACAGAAGACAGAAAACTCAGGAAAATAAAGAGATTAGCCGAAGAGCCAGAAACGAATATGCACAGATAAGAAGGGAGGCTCAGCGACAATATGAAAATGACATAGCATCAAAAGTCAACTCTGACCCGAAGCTGTTGTACAGCCACATCAGGAGGAAAACAACAGTCAAGGACTAGGTAATCAGACTGAGGAAGGATGATGGGGAGTTCACAAGAAACGACCGAGAGGTATGTCAGGAGCTCAACACGAGATTTAAAGAAGTATTTACAGTGGAAACCAGTAGGACTCCAGGAAATCAGAACAGGGGGGTACACCAGCAAGTGCTGGATGAGGTACATATAACCAAGGAGGAGGTGAAGAAGCTGCTATGCGAACTTGACACCTCAAAGGCGGCGGGACAAGACAACATCTCTCCGTGGGTCCTTAAAGAGGGAGGAGAGATACTGTGTGTGCCATTAACAAAGATCTTCAACACATCAATTGAAACTGGGCAACTCCCTGAGGTATGGAAGATGGCAAATGTAGTCCCAATTTTTAAAAAGGAAGACAGACATGAGGCACTAAACTACAGACCTGTATCACTAACGTGTATAGTATGCAAAGTCATGGAGAAGATCATCAGGAGGAGAGTGGTGGAGCACCTGGAAAGAAACAAGTGTATAATTGACAACCAGCACGGTTTCAGGGAAGGAAAATCCTGAGTCACAAACCTACTGGAGTTTTATGACAAGGTGACAGAAGTAAGACAAGAGAGAGAGAGAGGGGTGGATGGACTGCATTTTTTTGGACTGCAAGAAGGCCTTCGACACAGTTCCTCACAAGAGGTTACTGCAAAAGCTAGAGGATCAGGCACACATAACAGGAAAGGCACTGCAATGGATCAGAGAATACCTGACAGGGAGGCAACAACGAGTCATGGTACGTGACGAGGTGTTAAAGTGGGCGCCTGTGACAAGCGGGGTTCCACAGGGGTCAGTCCTAGGATCTGTGCTGTTCTTGGTATATGTGAATGACATAACGGAAGGGATAGACTCAGAAGTGTCCTTGTTTGCAGATGATGTGAAGTTAATGAGAAGAATCAAATCGGATGAGGATCAGGCAGGACTACAAAGAGACCTGGACAGAAGATTGGGGAAGGGCAAAGAAGACCGCAGACACAATATAGTTTAGATGGCCAAAGACTGCAAACCTCACTCAAGGAAAAAGATCTGGGGGTGAGTATAACACCAAGCATATCTCCTGAGGCGCATATCAGCCAGATAACTGCTGCAGCATACGGACGCCTGGCAAACCTACGGATAGCGTTCCGATACCTCAGTAAGGATTCGTTTAAGACTCTGTATACCATTTACGTCAGGCCCATACTGGAGTATGCAGCACCAGTTTTGAATCCACACCTAGTCAAGCACGTCAAGAAATTAGAGAAAGTGCAAAAGTTTGCAACAAGACTAGTCCCAGAGCTAAGGGGAATGTCCTACGAAGAAAGGTTGAGGGAAATCGGCCTGACGACACTGGAGGACAGGAGGATCAGGGAAGACATGATAACGACATATAAAATACTGCGCGGAATGGACAAGGTGGGGAAAGAGGGGAAGGCAGGGCAGGAGGGGAAGGCAGAGCAGGAGGGGAAGGCAGAGCAGGAGGGGAAGGCAGGGCAGGAGGGGAAGGCAGGGCAGGAGGGGAAGGCAGAGCAGGAGGGGAAGGCAGAGCAGGAGGGGAAGGCAGAGCAGAAGGGGAAGGCAGAGCAGGAGGGGAAGGCAGGGCAGGAGGGGAAGGCAGGGCAGGAGGATAAGGCAGGGCAGGAGGGGAAGGGCAGAGCAGGAGGGGAAGGCAGGGCAGGAGGGGAAGGCAGGGCAGGAGAGGAAGGCAGGGCAGGAGGGGAAGGCAGGGGGCAGGAGGGGAAGGCAGGGCAGGAGGGGAAGGCAGAGCAGGAGGGGAAGGCAGGGCAGGAGGGGGAAGGCAGGGCAGGAGGGGAAGGCAGGGCAGGAGGGGAAGGCAGGGCAGGAGGGGAAGGCAGGGCAGGAGGGGAAGGCAAGGCAGGAGGTGAAGGCAGGGCAGGAGGGGAAGGCAGGGCAGGAGGGGAAGGCAGAGCAGGAGGGGAAGGCAGGGCAGGAGGGGAAGGCAGGGCAGGAGGGGAAGGCAGGGCAGGAGGGGAAGGCAGGGCAGGAGGGGAAGGCAGGGCAGGAGGGGAAGGCAGGGCAGGAGGGGAAGGCAGGGCAGGAGGGGAAGGCAGGGCAGGAGGGGAAGGCAGACCAGGAGGGGAAGGCAGGGCAGGAGGGGAAGGCAGGGCAGGAGGGGAAGGCAGGGCAGGAGGGGAAGGCAGGGCAGGAGGGGAAGGCAGGGCAGGAGAGGAAGGCAGGGCAGGTGGGGAAGGCAGGGCAGGAGGGGAAGGCAGGGCAGGAGGGGAAGGCAGAGCAGGAGGGGAAGGCATGGCAGGAAGGGAAGGCAGGGCAGGAGTGGAAGGCAGGGCAGGAGGGGAAGGCAGGGCAGGAGGGGAAGGCAAGGCAGGAGGGGAAGGCAGGGCAGGGGGGAAGGCAGGGCAGGAGGGGAAGGCAGGGCAGGAGGGGAAGGCAGGGCAGGAGGGGAAGGCAGGGCAGGGGGGAAGGCAGGGCAGGAGGGGAAGGCAGGGCAGGAGGGGAAGGCAGGGCAGGAGGGGAAGGCATGGCAGGAGGGGAAGGCAGAGCAGGGGGGAAGGCAGGGCAGGAGGGGAAGGCAGGGCAGGAGGGGAAGGCAGGGCAGGAGGGGAAGGCAGGGCAGGAGGGGAAGGCAGGGCAGCAGGGGAAGGCAGGGCAGGAGGGGAAGGCAGGGCAGGAGGGGAAGGCAGGGCAGCAGGGGAAGGCAGGGCAGGAGGGGAAGGCAGGGCAGGAGGGGAAGGCAGGGCAGGAGGGGAAGGCAGGGCAGGAGGGGAAGGCAGGGCAGGAGGGGAAGGCAGGGCAGCAGGGGAAGGCAGGGCAGGAGGGGAAGGCAGGGCAGCAGGGGAAGGCCGGGCAGGCGGGGAAGGCAGGGCAGCAGGGGAAGGCAGGGCAGGAGGGGAAGGCAGGGCAGGAGGGGAAGGCAGGGCAGGAGGGGAAGGCAGGGCAGGAGGGGAAGGCAGGGCAGGAGGGGAAGGCAGGGCAGGAGGGGAAGGCAGGGCAGGAGGGGAAGGCAGGGCAGGAGGGGAAGGCAGGGCAGAAGGGGAAGGCAGGGCAGGAGGGGAAGGCAGGGCAGGAGGGGAAGGCAGGGCAGGAGGGGAAGGCAGGGCAGCAGGGGAAGGCAGGGCAGCAGGGGAAGGCAGGGCAGGAGGGGAAGGCAGGGCAGGAGGGGAAGGCAGGGCTGGAGGGGAAGGCAGGGCAGCAGGGGAAGGCAGGGCAGGAGGGGAAGGCAGGGCAGCAGGGGAAGGCAGGGCAGGAGGGGAAGGAAGGGCAGCAGGGGAAGGCAGGGCAGGAGGGGAAGGCAGGGCAGGAGGGGAAGGCAGGGCAGGAGGGGAAGGCAGGGCAGGAGGGGAAGGCAGGGCAGGAGGGGAAGGCAGGGCAGGAGGGGAAGGCAGGGCAGCAGGGGAAGGCAGGGCAGGAGGGGAAGGCAGGGCAGCAGGGGAAGGCAGGGCAGGAGGGGAAGGCAGGGCAGCAGGGGAAGGCAGGGCAGGAGGGGAAGGCAGGGCAGCAGGGGAAGGCAGGGCAGGAGGGGAAGGCAGGGCAGGAGGGGAAGGCAGGGCAGGAGGGGAAGGCAGGGCAGGAGGGGAAGGCAGAGCAGGAGGGGAAGGCAGGGCAGGAGGGGAAGGCAGGGCAGGAGGGGAAGGCAGGGCAGGAGGGGAAGGCAGGGCAGCAGGGGAAGGCAGGGCAGGAGGGGAAGGCAGGGCAGCAGGGGAAGGCAGGGCAGGAGGGGAAGGCAGGGCAGCAGGGGAAGGCAGGGCAGCAGGGGAAGGCAGGGCAGGAGGGGAAGGCAGGGCAGGAGGGGAAGGCAGGGCAGTAGGGGAAGGCAGGGCAGGAGGGGAAGGCAGGGCAGTAGGGGAAGGCAGGGCAGGAGGGGAAGGCAGGGCAGGAGGGGAAGGCAGGGCAGGAGGGGAAGGCAGGGCAGGAGGGGAAGGCAGGGCAGGAGGGGAAGGCAGGGCAGGAGGGGAAGGCAGGGCAGCAGGGGAAGGCAGGGCAGCAGGGGAAGGCAGGGCAGCAGGGGAAGGCAGGGCAGCAGGGGAAGGCAGGGCAGGAGGGGAAGGCAGGGCAGGAGGGGAAGGCAGGGCAGCAGGGGAAGGCAGGGCAGCAGGGGAAGGCAGGGCAGCAGGGGAAGGCAGGGCAGCAGGGGAAGGCAGGGCAGGAGGGGAAGGCAGGGCAGCAGGGGAAGGCATGGCAGCAGGGGAAGGCAGGGCAGGAGGGGAAGGCAGGGCAGCAGGGGAAGGCAGGGCAGCAGGGGGAGGCAGGGCAGCAGGGGAAGGCAGGGCAGCAGGGGAAGGCAGGGCAGCAGGGGAAGGCAGGGCAGCAGGGGAAGGCAGGGCAGCAGAGGAAGGCAGGGCAGCAGGGGAAGGCAGGGCAGCAGGGGAAGGCAGGGCAGCAGGGGAAGGCAGGGCAGCAGGGGAAGGCAGGGCAGGAGGGGAAGGCAGGGCAGCAGGGGAAGGCAGGGCAGGAGGGGAAGGCAGGGCAGCAGGGGAAGGCAGGGCAGCAGGGGAAGGCAGGGCAGCAGGGGAAGGCAGGGCAGCAGGGGAAGGCAGGGCAGGAGGGGAAGGCAGGGCAGGAGGGGAAGGCAGGGCAGGAGGGGAAGGCAGGGCAGCAGGGGAAGGCAGGGCAGGAGGGGAAGGCAGGGCAGGAGGGGAAGGCAGGGCAGCAGGGGAAGGCAGGGCAGGAGGGGAAGGCAGGGCAGCAGGGGAAGGCAGGGCAGCAGGGGAAGGCAGGGCAGCAGGGGAAGGCAGGTTGTAGCTGCAGATGAAACAACGAGGAAAAATTCAGGTAGACTCGTTTGAAGTGAAAAAATGAACAACATGCAATGTGTGTGTACAGGCTGGCAGGCTGGCAGGCTGGCAGGCTGGCAGGCTGGCAGGCAGGCTGGCAGGCAGGCTGGCAGAGAGGCTGGCAGGCAGGCTGGCAGGCAGGCTGACAGTCTGGCAGGCAGGCAGGCTGGCTGGGAGGCAGACTGGCAGGCAGGCTGGCAGGCAGGCTGGCAGGCAGGCTGGCAGGCAGGCTGGCAGGCAGGCTGGCAGAGAGGCTGGCAGGCAGGCTGGCAGGCAGGCTGGCATGGGTTCGAATCCTCGGCTGGTCGCAGTGTTGTTATTTATTGATACCTCTCGTTGATGCTTACAATAATATGTATGTATATATATATATATATGTATATATATATATATATATATATATATATATATATATATATATATATATATATATATATATATATATATATATATATATCTATATATATATATAGCGTGTATGTGTGTGTGTGAATAACTTCAAAACTACGCCAAAGGAATATGAGATGTGAATTTGGGTGTTCATATAAAGAGCCAGACAATACAAGGATATACCAGGACCAGGAAGGTGCAGCTGCCACGACGCGGAGGAGAATAAACACTCACTTGCACACAAACAATGCTGTGACCTAAGACGTCCAGTGTCTGACGCGAGAGCAGCTGACATTCTTGAAGACCTGGAGGGACGGCGGGGAAGGATGGGAATAACTTGAAGACATGAAAGATTGAGAAATAAAGGCAATCTCAACAGACATACGACAACATGAATGAGAAACATAGGGACCAGCAAGAGTGAGATACTAAGTCGTTTGGGGATTCACAAAATAGGTCATATACATTCCTAAATTAAAAATTATTCACTTAAAAATATTAAACGTACGTCACTCCGAGCAGGTCAATACTCACTCCAGCTGCAACTCAACAACAACAGCCATACCAAACACAACAACACCAGTGACAGCAAATACCGGAGTCACCAACAATCTCGCCAGCATTAGATTCACCAACAAAATCAACAAAACAACGCAAATACAATAACCTCTTTTATCTTTGCAAATATACAAGACAAAATGTCATATTATAACTGCAAGTCCACGCAAATATTTTTTTTTTTGCTGCGTTGATACACAAAGATGAATAAAAAATGTTCCGTACATAAATGACTCACAGAAACATTACATAAATGACTCACAGAAACATTACATAAATGACTCACAGAAACATTACATAAATGACTCACAGAAACATTACATAAATGACTCACAGAAACATTACATAAATGACTCACAGAAACATTACATAAATGACTCACAGAAACATTACATAAATGACTCACAGAAACATTACATAAATGACTCACAGAAACATTACATAAATGACTC
Organism: Cherax quadricarinatus; assembly: GCF_038502225.1. NCBI lineage: Eukaryota > Metazoa > Arthropoda > Malacostraca > Decapoda > Parastacidae > Cherax > Cherax quadricarinatus. Next base: position 22,407,489 of record NC_091327.1, on the reverse strand, counting down.
ACAGAAACATTACATAAATGACTCACAGAAACATTATATAAATGACTCACAGAAACATTATATAAATGACTCACAGAAACATTAAATGACTCACAGAAACATTATATAAATGACTCACAGAAACATTACATAAATGACTCACAGAAACATTATATAAATGACTCACAGAAACATTACATAAATGACTCACAGAAACATTATATAAATGACTCACAGAAACATTATATAAATGACTCACAGAAACATTATATAAATGACTCACAGAAACATTACATAAATGACTCACAGAAACATTATATAAATGACTCACAGAAACATTACATAAATGACTCACAGAAACATTACATAAATGACTCACAGAAACATTACATAAAATGACTCACAGAAACATTACATAAATGACTCACAGAAACATTACATAAATGACTCACAGAAACATTATATAAATGACTCACAGAAACATTATATAAATGACTCACAGAAACATTACATAAATGACTCACAAAAACATTATATAAATGACTCACAGAAACATTATATAAATGACTCACAGAAACATTACATAAATGACTCACAGAAACATTATATAAATGACTCACAAAAACATTACATAAATGACTCACAGAAACATTATATAAATGACTCACAGAAACATTACATAAATGACTCACAGAAACATTACATAAATGACTCACAGAAACATTACATAAATGACTCACAGAAACATTACATAAAATGACTCACAGAAACATTACATAAATGACTCACAGAAACATTACATAAATGACTCACAGAAACATTACATAAATGACTCACAGAAACATTACATAAATGACTCACAAAAACATTACATAAATGACTCACAGAAACATTATATAAATGACTCACAGAAACATTACATAAATGACTCACAGAAACATTACATAAATGACTCACAGAAACATTCACGAAGCCTGAATGATGGTTTGGTAGATGTGAAAAATGTTGTGCAACATCTGAAAATCTTTATTTGAGGAAAAGTTTAGCCAGTCAGTGACTTCTTCAGTCCAATACAGAGAAGATGATGAGGAGGAGTGTGAGGTAATCAGTCCCTCAGTCTGACGTCAATATGTTCAGTCTATTAATCTTGAGAAAACCATTTACACTAAACGGTGATAAATGTATCCCAAGTATGTATTCTAAATTTATCCCAAGCATGTATTCCAAATGTATCCCAAGTATGTATTCCAAATATATCCCAAGTATGTATTCCAAATGTATCCCAAGCATGTATTCCAAATGTATCCCAAGCATGTATTCCAAATGTATCCCAAGTATGTATTCTAAATGTATCCCAAGCATGTATTCCAAATGTATCCCAAGTATGTATTCCAAATGTATCCCAAGCATATATTCCAAATGCTTATCCCAAATATGCATCCCAAATGATAATTTACACACATGAGATAGAGTAAATAAGTCACAAGGAATAAGTAAATTCGAGAGATTCCGATAATTGCAGTGAACTGTTAAAATGACCAGAGTACACGATGGTAATACTTGGAGTACAAGAGGATGTTATGACTCCAGTAATTATCCTGGTATAGAGACCAGCATCAGCAACTACGGAAGATATAGTCACTTAGTAAATAGGGATAACAGACAACTGTTCAGAAAATCTTGAGAAATCCTTTACCTTGCAAGTCTTGAAAAATCCTATTCCAGATATTATCATCCTTACAAATCCTGAAAATCCTACATCAAATATTATTCTCATTATAAATGTTAATGTGAATCTTAATTTCAAAACAAATGTATGAAATGTACAATAATCTGAAGGCCTATAGGATGCATGATAATTTGAGCACAACGTAGACAGAACTTGGACAAAACCTCAGCAATTAACAGTTGAAGAAGAGAGACACCAGAGGAGTACTCTAACGTGTACTGGGAAGTATTTTATCTGAGAGAGGTGAGAAATTTGCACTGACCCACCACAACCTGGTAGAAATGAAAATATACTGAGATCTGATCTTAAGCAATTAAGATCTTGTCAGAGATATACCAATATCCTACAACATAAATCTACGGGAAAAAAATGAACTATCATCAATTCCGTGTTCACCCTTTTGCTATACTACCTACGCCCTAGTCATCTAGTTTGCCATATCCACGCCATTATCGTCTCTTATTTTTCCCCTGCCTTAATTAGCTCTCTTTCATCTCCATCCTCTTCCATCTCCCTTATCTAGTTTTCTTTAATATTCTCTCTTCACTTCTCGCAATTAGTTCGCCTTCGTTGCTAATCAGTATTCGTATTTCATCTGCCCTCCTGCATCCTTGTTATTACTCCTCTCCTGTCTCCCTTTCCAGCTAAAGCCGAGAAAATGGTTCGTCTCAGAAGGGCTCTTTGATTCCAGGTGCTGTTCCATTCCTCATCGGCGTTGTATGAGCCCTCCGGATTTAGCGCTTCCCTCTTGAATGTGAAAAAAAATTGGTAACATCAGAGTCTGTAAAATCTGTTTATTTCCTCTGAGTGAAAAAAATATGATTTAATTTTTATGGAATTTGTAATGGGATTTTTTTTATGTCACAGAAAATTATCAAGTTTAAGAATCAGGCCAAGTCTATGCCAGAGTGAAATATATCAGGCTCGTAAATATATCAGACACGTAAATATATCAGGCTCGTAAATATATCAGATACGTAAATATATCAGGCTCGTAAATATATCAGATACGTAAATATATCAGGCTCGTAAATATATCAGATACGTAAATATATCAGGCACGTTAATATATCAGATACGTAAATATATCAGGCTCGTAAATATATCAGATACGTAAATATATCAGGTCCGTAAATATATCAGGTTTGCAAATATATCAGATACGTAAATATATCAGGTACGTAAATATATCAGGTCCGTAAATATATCAGGTCCGTAAATATATCAGGTTCCATAAATATATCAGGTACGTAAATATATCGAGTTCCATAAGTATATTAGGTACGTAAGTATATCAGGTTCCATAAATATATCAAGTACGTAAATATATCAGGTTCCATAAATATATCAGGTACGTAAATAGGCTGTGTCCATCCTTCGGTTGTAAGAGTGTTTAGTACACAAACAAGGTAATGTACAGCTAAATCCATACATCATCCCATGATAACCTGGCAGCAGCAGACTGGTACTCAGGATATATTCCACCTATGTACATCACATCACATGTGGAGGACCTGAGGACCCCGGTGGTACATATGTCTAACTTTCTTTGTAGATGAATGGTTCAGAGAACCGACATGTTGATAAATTAGACACATGTGCAACTCTTGGGTATCTTTATTAAGGAAACGTTTCGCCACACAGTGGCTTCATCAGTCCATACATAGGAGAAACTTGAAGAACAGGAGGAGAATGAGGTACTCAGTCCCTCAACCTTGAGTCGATGTGTTCAGTCCATCAACCAAGATTGATGGACTGAACACATCGACTCAAGGTTGAGGGACTGATTACCTCATTCTCCTCCAGTTCTTCAAGTTTCTCCTATGTATGGACTGATGAAGCCACTGTGTGGCGAAACGTTTCCTCAATAAAGATACCCAAGAGTTGCACATGTGTCTAATTTGTCTAACTTTCTGCTGACCATCATGGTCTCTCCCAGGTAAATAACCTGAAAAAAAGTCAGTGGACTGATCAATAAGAAAAAGGGAATTGGACTCTGTGTATAGTTTCTTGGGTAGCGGACTCTGCGCAATTTGTCAACATATCTTATTCTCACAAGCACGAAGTGTGACTCACACCTTGTGGGTCACAAAGTGTGGTGAGAGGTTCTTAGAAGTAGCCTAGCTGCCACTCAGATACAGAGGACGTACTCTGGTAGCTAGTTCCACTTTCTCTCTTATTCACTAAGACGTGTTTTTGAGGTACTAATTTCGGGGTTTAGTGTTCCGTGAACGGAGCTGTTTCCCTTTGGCAGCAAAGAACTAATCTCCGAACGAGTATAGCCATTTGTCCAGCCCTGGTCCAGCCCAGGTCCAGCCCAGGTCCAGGCCTGGTCCAGGCCTGGTCCAGCCCTGGTCCAGCTCAGGTCCAGCCCAGGTCCAGCCCTGGTCCAGCCCTGGTCCAGCCCTGGTCCAGCCCTGGTCCAGCCCTGGTCCAGCCCTGGTCCAGCCCTGGTCCAGCCCTGGTCCAGCCCTGGTCCAGCCCAGGTCCAGCCCAGGTCCAGCCCTGGTCCAGCCCTGGTCCAGCCCTCCCCGTGGTAAGCTGGTAAGCAATGACTAACAAAAAATTTCTAAACTTTACATGACCTTTTCATCTCGGTCACAATCATGAGATTATTGATAATCCCATAACAACACTGTTAACTGAAAGTAACAGTCTCCTAAACAAGATAATTAATATATATTCAATACCCTTTGCAATTCTCTTGGAGTGAGCAAGCATTAACACAGTGTTAATGACCCTCTGCTGATTGGTGGGGTGTTTATATTGTGATGTCACCGAACTTCTGGCAAGACAGCTATTGAGCGAATGATAGTGAGTGTGTTTCCTTTTTTTTTGGGTCGTTCTACCTCGGTGGGAGTCTACCAGTGTTAATTATAATAAAAATAATAATAGCTACAATAATAATAATAATAATAATAATAATAATAATGATAATAACAGTAATACTGCTGCTTCACTAGCTCATGTTAAATTATTCTCGTTCAGATGTTTGACTTGACGCTTGTCAAGGGCTCTTGATCCAGTGAATTGGAGCTGCACCTTCCCCTTCCTTGGATCGGACCTGATTACCTCCCGTTCCTTCCCCCAGGTGTTGTGCGACACCTGTGCTCTTAGCGCTTCCTCCTCCATTCGCAAGTCAAGTCACAGGCCAGTGCGCTAACCGCTGGGCCAGCTGGCTCTAGTGAAATTCATCCGGCTAGGCAGATTTCGGTAAATAAATAACCTCTGCAAATATATCAGGTCCGTAAATATATCAGGTGCGCTAACCAGCGGCGCTAACCACTCGTCCCATTGGCTGGGTGGTTATCGCACTGGCCTGTGAGTGTTAGGTCACACCCGCCGTAGGTTCAAGTCCTGCCCGTCTGCTAATACGCAGGTACCTACTTACTGCTAGGCGAACAGGTGCAGCAGGTGTAAGGATATATTCCAGAAGTTACCGGGGATCGAACCACGGACCCTCAGTATGTGAGCTGAGGACGTTACCAAATGATCCTTCAAAGATTAAGAAAGGAACAAAACCGTGACTGGATAAATACAGTGACTGGAACAATACAGTGACTGGAATAATAGTGACTGGAACAATACACTGACTGGAATAATAGTGACTGGAACAATGCAGTGACTGGAACAATGCAGTGACTGGAGCAGTACAGTGTCTGGAACAGTACAGTGACTGAAATAGTACAGTGACTGGAACAATACAGTGACTGATACAGCACAGTGACTGGAACAATACAGTGACTGGAACAATACAGTGACTGGAACAATACAGTGACTGGAACAATACAGTGACTGGAACAATACAGTGACTGGAACAAAACAGTGACTGGAACAATACAGTGACTGGAACAATACAGTGACTGGAACAATACAGTGACTGGAACAATACAGTGACTGGAACAAAACAGTGACTGGAACAAAACAGTGACTGGAACAAAACAGTGACTGGAACAATGCAGTGACTGGAACAATACAGTGACTGGAACAATACAGTGACACAAAACAGTAACTACTGGAACAATACAGTGACTGGAACAAAACAGTGACTGGAACACAGTTGTGTGACTGGACGTAACTGGAACAATACAGTGACCAATACAGTGACTGAACTACAGTGACTAACAATACAGTCTGGAACAAAACAGTGACTGGACCAAAACAGTGACTGGAACAATACAGTGACTGGAACAAAACAGTGACTGGAACAAAACAGTGACTGGAACAATACAGTGACTGGAACAATACAGTGACTGGAACAATACAGTGACTGGAACAATACAGTGACTGGAACAATATAGTGACTGGAAATATACACAAAAAACTAGCATATAGGAGAGAGAAACTTGTGATGACGTTTCGGTCCCTGTGACTAGCTAATGGTCCAAGTCGGACAGAAACGTCTTTATACTCTACACTGAAAGATGTGTAATCACGGTGTATACACTGTAAGGTATATATCACAGGGTATACACTGTAAGGTATATATCACAGGGTATACACTGTAAGGTATATATCACAGGGTATACACTGTAAGGTGTATATCACAGTGTATACTCTGTCACGTGTATATCACAGGGTATACACTGTAAGGTATATATCACAGGGTATACACTGTAAGGTATACCACAGGGTATACACTGTAAGGTATACCACAGGGTATACACTGTAAGGTATACCACAGGGTATACACTGTAAGGTATATATCACAAGGTATACACTGTAAGGTATATATCACAAGGTATACACTGTAAGGTGTATATCACAGTGTATACACTGTAAGGTGTATATCACAGGGTATACACTGTAAGGTATACCACAGGGTATACACTGTAAGGTATACCACAGGGTATACACTGTAAGGTATACCACAGGGTATACACTGTAAGGTATACCACAGGGTATACACTGTAAGGTGTATATCACAGGGTATGCATTCTAAGGTGTATATCACAATATATACTCTGTAAGGTGTATATCGCAGGGTATACACTGTAAGGTATATATCACAGGGTATACACTGTTAGGTATATATCACAGGGTATACACTGTAAGGTATATATCACAGGGTATACACTGTTAGGTATATATCACAGGGTATACACTGTAAGGTATGTATCACAGGGTATACACTGTAAGGTGTATATCACAGGGTATACACTGTAAGGTATATATCACAGGGTATACACTGTAAGGTGTATATCACAGGGTATACACTGTAAGGTGTATATCACAGGGTATACACTGTAAGGTATATATCACAGGGTATACACTGTAAGGTATATATCACAGGGTATACACTGTAAGGTATATATCACAGGGTATACACTGTAAGGTGTATATCACAGGGTATACACTGTAAGGTATATATCACAGGGTATACACTGTAAGGTATATATCACAGGGTATACACTGTTAAGTATATATCACAGGGTATACACTGTAAGGTGTATATCACAGGGTATACACTGTAAGGTATATATCACAGGGTATACACTGTAAGGTATATATCACAGGGTATACACTGTAAGGTATATATCACAGGGTATACACTGTAAGGTATATATCACAGGGTATACACTGTAAGGTGTATATCACAGGGTATACACTGTAAGGTATATATCACAGGGTATACACTGTAAGGTATATATCACAGGGTATACACTGTTAGGTATATATCACAGGGTATACACTGTAAGGTGTATATCACAGGGTATACACTGTAAGGTATATATCACAGGGTATACACTGTAAGGTATATATCACAGGGTATACACTGTAAGGTATATATCACAGGGTATACACTGTAAGGTGTATATCACAGGGTATACACTGTAAGGTATATATCACAGGGTATACACTGTAAGGTATATATCACAGGGTATACACTGTAAGGTGTATATCACAGGGTATACACTGTAAGGTATATATCACAGGGTATACACTGTAAGGTATATATCACAGGGTATACACTGTAAGGTATATATCACAGGGTATACACTGTAAGGTATATATCACAGGGTATACACTGTAAGGTATATATCACAGGGTATACACTGTAAGGTATATATCACAGGGTATACACTGTAAGGTATATATCACAGGGTATACACTGTAAGGTGTATATCACAGGGTATACACTGTAAGGTATATATCACAGGGTATACACTGTAAGGTATATATCACAGGGTATACACTGTAAGGTATATATCACAGGGTATACACTGTAAGGTATATATCACAGGGTATACACTGTAAGGTATATATCACAGGGTATACACTGTAAGGTATATATCACAGGGTATACACTGTAAGGTATATATCACAGGGTATACACTGTAAGGTATATATCACAGGGTATACACATAGTTTACTTTAATCCCTCATCGGACATTAGTTTTCTAGACGGATGGTGTACTGGTTACATGCGGTCTTAATGCGCTAAACCCGCAGGGGTCATGTAGCGCCTGGGGAATGGCAGATAATCAGTTTTAAAACGAGAAAGGGGAAAGTATCGCCAGTCCCTTGGAACACGAGCCCTTCAACAGCACCACTGCAGCGTCTCCTTGAAGGATGGTGCTATACAAGACAGAGGGAAAAATATGATAGATGTTGTTCATACTGCCTGGGATTGTTTGGTTTTTATTTAAATAATACAGAGACCTTCTGGGTCTCTGGCCCTTATATGCGACGTAAAGGCTTTTGAGAGTAGAGTGCTTTATTCATACTCTCTCTCTCTCTCTCTCTCTCTCTCTCTCTCTCTCTCTCTCTCTCTCTCTCTCTCTCTCTCTCTCTCTCTCTCTCTCTCTCTCTCTCTCTCTCTCTCTCTCTCTCTCTCTCTCTCTCTTTCCAAATCTACGGAGAAATGGACTGCTTGCAATTGCCACAGGAGTGAATTTTAAAATGCAACCCACAACCCTCCTCATAAGTGCAAAGGCGTGAGTATGGAGAGAAGACAGACAACGGAGTACAACCAGGGAGGCACGACAGTTGATAAACTTCACAGAAAGACTTGACAATCAACATCATATCGAGCACATCGCTCGAGGAGCATATCTACCGGAGCATGTATATATACATACATATATATATATATATATATATATATATTTATATATATATATATATATATATATATATATATATATATATATATATATACATACATATATATATATATATATATGTATATATATATATAGTGAGGTGCCGACCAGACCCCTTATATAACTTCCTTGGATGCTTTACTTTCATAGTTCCTTGATAATGTGAGTAGTCACGAAAGCGCTTGGAATTTCTCTATTCTTTCAGAGTGGTTGTTTTGCATATATATATATATATATATATATATATATATATATATATATATATATATATATATATATATATATATATGTATATATATGTATATATATATATATATATATATATATATATATATGTGTGTGTGTGTGTGTGTGTGTGTGTGTGTGTGTGTGTGTGTGTGTGTGTGTGTGTGTGTGTGTGTGTGTGTGTGTGTGTGTGTGTGAATATGAAGTCTCCTGCAGGGTTTTCAGGTGAGGGTGGAGGCGTCAGGGGAATGAGGGATGAGGCTGAGGAGTGAGGGTGAGGGCTGGGTGAGGGCTGGGTCAGGTCTTTTCAAGTCAGCTGGGGTGTAATGGACTACATCAGCTGGCCTCCTGAATAAACTTTTTTTTTTCCCCTTTCATATTTTTTTTACCTCTCATGTATATTTCCAACTCTTTTTTTCCTTGTTGCTGCTCTTGTGCGTTCTGACCCCCTCCCCCCCTCTCTCTCTCTTTCTCTCTCTCTTTTCTCTCCCTATCTTTCTCTTGTTACAATGTTTCACAAGTTTAGGTCACAGGTGACAGCCACAGGTGACAGCTACAGGTGACAATCACAGGTGATAGTCACAGGTGACAGTTATAGGTGACAGTTACAGGTGACAATCACAGGTGACAATCACAAGTGACAATCACAGGTGACAGTCACAGGTGACAGCTACAGGTGACAATCACAGGTGACAGTCACAGGTGACAGCTACAGGTGACAATCACAGGTGATAGTCACAGGTGACAGTTATAGGTGACAATCACAGGTGACTCGTTCTAAGTTCCCCCCCCCCTTTAAGGTATAATTCTTTCCACTGCTTTCCTCTCCGACCTTCTTTATTTTTTCTCCCTTACTCCTTCCTTCCTTCCTTCCTTCTTTCCTTCCTTTCCTCTCTCCCTCACTCCCTTCTTTCTCCCTCTCTACTAATTATATACTTCGCCTCTTACAGCCTTTTGTTTGTCTCACGTGAAGTTGAGCAGACGAGATATTCATGGTAGTTGTCTTTGATCCCACGGACCACCTGAGGGACACACGGACCTCTCGAGTGAAACACGGACGTCGTCTTTGATGCCACGGACCACCTGAGTGAAACACGGACCTCCTGAGTGAGACACGGATTTTGTCTTTGATGCCAAGGACCTCTGAGGGAGACACGGACGTTGTCTTCGATGCCACGGACCACCTGAGGGACACACGGACCACCTGAGTGATAAACACCTCTTGAGTGAGACACGGAAGTTGACTTTGATACCACGGACCACCTTAGGGAAGCAAACCTTATGACGGAAATACGGACCTCATAGGGAAAATACAGAAGTCGTCCCTACTATCACGGACCTCCTGACGATGACGCAGATTAAATCCTTCATGTCGGCGACCCCTCAAGGAAGGTTCCTTGATGTTGGTGAGGGGCTCTTGATTTAGGGAATTGGATCTGTGCTCCAGTTCCCCAAATTAAGCCTGAATGCCTTCCACATCCCCCCCCCCGCCAGACGCTGTATAATCCTCCTGGTTTAGCGTTTCCCCTTTGATTATAATAATAATTCATGTCGGCGATATCCTGAGGGCCACACGGCCCCAAGAACTTTCGTGATTTCTCACGAAAAGGCCTGGAATTTCACTATTTTTTTTCAATGCTTTTTTCTTGCATATTGTGGTATCAAGCGCTTACCTTGATCTTACTGCAAACCATCTTAATATTGTTTATGTTCCTGTTTTCACAGCGTCCTTAAGAAACCTGCGTCAGGAAACACTTGTCCTGTTTCCTTTAAGCCTAACCTAACCTAACTTTCATCTACCCTAACCTAACCTAACCTAACCTAAATTAACTTTCATCTACCCTAACCTAACCTAAACTAACCTAACCTAACCTAAACTAACCTAACCTAACCTTCATCTATCCTAACCTAACCTAACCTAACCTAACCTAACCTAACCTAACCTAACCTAACCTAACCTAACCTAACCTAACCTAACCTAAACACGGAAATCCCGCAGTGGATACTCTCGCCTTCATCCCCACTCATCCTCTAACTCATCCTCCCGTAAACGCACACACACACACACACACACACACACACACACACACACACAGACACACACACACACAATATCGGCCACAAACGACGATGGGTAAAGGTGAATGTTTGTTTTTTAATTTAATATCTTGACAATGTCTCAAGTTGCAATTTATTGCACGACTTGTGCACTCAAAGGAGATTACTCCTTGGTGTGTGTGTTTGTGTGTGTGTGTGTGTGTGTGTGTGTGTGTGTGTGTGTGTGTGTGTGTGTGTGTGTGTGTATGTGTGTGTATGTGTATGTGTGTGTATATGTGTGTGTATGTGTGTGTGTGTGTATATGTGTGTGTGTGTGTGTGTGTGTGTGTGTGTGTTTAAAAACAACTTCAACTTTCCTTTAGCTTTTATCTAGTCATATAAAGGAGAAAAATAATGCCTGGAAAACGAGTATAAATGAGAAGACAGAGAAAGATGAACTCCAAGAGAGAGAGAGAGAGAGAGAGAGAGAGAGAGAGAGAGAGAGAGAGAGAGAGAGAGAGAGAGAGAGAGAGAGAGAGAGAGAGAGAGAGAGAGAGAGAGAGAGAGAGAGAGAGAGAGAGAGAGAGAGAGAGAGAGAGAGAGAGAGAGATCAGAGGTGGCGAGACAACAACAAACATTCATCATGACAACGTTTCGCTCTTCTCAGAAAACATTATAATGTAACTTGACAAAGCTATACAATGTCCCAATAAAAGTTAGTTTTGTACCAATTATCAACAACGGGGATTTAGTTACATTTATTATGATTATCGTGGTAAAGTATTTGAATTATTATTATTAACAGACTAAATGCCAGAGTATTAATAATGTTCAGAATTTTCCCTACAATGTTCTGAGGATCTCTGTAAGTTTAACGTTAGTGGAGGATCACAGGCGTGACCAACACAGTTATCATGGTGTGTCAGTTATCATGGTATGTCAGTTATCATGGTGTGTCAGTTATCACGGTATGTCAGTTATCATGGTGTGTCAGTTATCATGGTGTGTCAGTTATCATGGTGTGTCAGTTATCATGGTATGTCAGTTATCATGGTGTGTCAGTTATCATGGTGTGTCAGTTATCATGGTGTGTCAGTTATCATGGTCTGTCAGTTATCATGGTGTGTCAGTTATCATTGTCTGTCATTTATCATGGTCTGTCAGTTATCATGGTATATCAGTTATCATGGTATGTCAGCTATAATGTTCTGTCAGTTATCATGGTGTGTCAGTTATCATGGTCTGTCAGTTATCATGGTGTGTCAGTTATCATGGTGTGTCAGATATCATGGTGTGTCAGTTTTCATGGTCTGTCATTTATCATGGTGTGTCAGTGATCATGGTGTGTCAGTTATCATGGTGTGTCAGTTATCATGGTGTGTCAATTATCATGGTATGTCGGCTATCATGGTCTGTCAGTTATCATGGTGTGTCAGTTATCATGGTGTGCCAGTTATCATGGTGTGTCAGTTATCATGGTGTGTCAGTTATCATGGTGTGTCAGTTATCATGGTGCATCAGTTATCATTGTGTGCCAGTTATCATGGTATGTCAGTTATCATGGTATGTCAGTTATCATGGTGTGTCAGTTATCATGGTATGTCGGCTATAATGGTCTTTCAGTTATCATGGTGTGTCAGTTATCATGGTGTGTCAGTTATCATGGTGTTTCAGTTATCATGGTGTGTCAGTTATCATCGTGTGTCAGTTATCATGGTGTGTCAGTTATCATCGTGTGTCAGTTATCATGGTCTGTCAGTTATCATGGTATGTCAGTTATCATGGTGTGTCAGTTGTCATGGTGTGTCAGTTATCATGGTGTGTCAGTTATCATGGTGTGTCAGTTATCATGGTGTGTCAGTTATCATGGTGTGTCAGTTATCACGGTGTGTCAGTTATCATGGTGTGTCAGTTATCATGGTCTGTCAGTTATCATGGTATGTCAGTTATCATGGTGTGTCAGTTGTCATGGTGTGTCAGTTATCATGGTGTGTCAGTTATCATGGTGTGTCAGTTATCATGGTGTGTCAGTTATCATGGTGTGTCAGTTATCACGGTGTGTCAGTTATCATGGTGTGTCAGTTATCATGGTGTGTCAGTTATCATGGTATGTCAGTTATCATGGTGTGTCAGTTGTCATGGTGTGTCAGTTGTCATGGTGTGTCAGTTGTCATGGTGTGTCAGTTATCATGGTGTGTCAGTTATCATGATGTGTCAGTTATCATGGTATGTCAGTTATCATGGTGTGTCAGTTATCATGGTGTTTCAGTTATCATGGTGTGTCAGTTATCATGGTGTGTCAGTTATCATGGTGTGTCAGTTATCATGGTATGTCAGTTATCATGGTGTGTCAGTTATCATGGTTTGTCAGGTATCATGGTGTGTCAGTTATCATAGTATGTCAGTTATCATGGTGTGTCAGTTATCATGGTGTGTCAGTTATCATGGTATGTCGGCTATCAAGGTCTGTCAGTTATCATGGTGTGTCAGTTATCATAGTGTGTCAGTTATCATGGTGTGTCAGTTATCATGGTGTGTCAGTTATCATGGTGTGTCAGTTATCATGGTGTGTCAGTTATCATGGTGTGTCAGTTATCATGGTGTGTCAGTTATCATGGTGTGTCAGTTACCATGGTGTGTCAGTTATCATGGTGTGTCAGTTATCATGGTATGTCGGCTATCATGGTCTGTCAGTAATCATGGTGTGTCAGTTATCATAGTTTGTCAGTTATCATGGTGTGCCAGTTATCATGGTGTGTCAGTTATCATGGTGTGTCAGTTATCATGGTGTGTCAGTTATCATGGTGCGTCAGTTATCATTGTGTGCCAGTTATCATGGTATGTCAGTTATCATTGTATGTCAGTTATCATGGTGTGTCAGTTATCATGGTATGTCGGCTATAATGGTCTGTCAGTTATCATGGTGTGTCAGTTATCATGGTGTGTCAGTTATCATGGTGTGTCAGTTATCATGGTGTGTCAGTTATCATCGTGTGTCAGTTATCATGGTGTGTCAGTTATCATCGTGTGTCAGTTATCATGGTGTGTCAGTTATCATTTTCTGTCAGTTATCATGGTATGTCAGTTATCATGGTGTGTCAGTTGTCATGGTGTGTCAGTTATCGTGGTGTGTCAGTTATCATGGTGTGTCAGTTATCATGGTGTGTCAGTTATCATGGTGTGTCAGTTATCACGGTGTGTCAGTTATCATGGTGTGTCAGTTATCATGGTGTGTCAGTTATCATGGTGTGTCAGTTATCATGGTGTGTCAGTTATCATGGTGTGTCAGTTATCATGGTGTGTCAGTTATCATGGTATGTCAGTTATCATGGTGTGTCAGTTATCATGGTGTGTCAGTTATCATGGTGTGTCAGTTATCATGGTGTGTCAGTTATCATGGTGTGTCAGTTATCATGGTGTGTCAGTTATCATGGTGTGTCAGTTATCATGGTGTGTCAGTTATCATGGTGTGTCAGTTATCATGGTGTGTCAGTTATCATGGTGTGTCAGTTATCATGGTGTGTCAGTTATAATGGTGTGTCAGTTATCATGTTAAGTCAGTTGTCATGGTCTGTCAGTTGTCATGGTGTGTCAGTTGTCATGGTCTGTCAGTTATCATGGTGTGTCAGTTATCATGGTGTGAGTTATCATGGTGCGTCAGTTATCATGGTGTGTCAGTTATCATGGTGTGTCAGTTGTCATGGTGTGTCAGTTATCATGGTGTGTCAGTTATCATGGTGTGTCAGTTATCATGGTGTGTCAGTTATCATGGTGTGTCAGTTATCATGGTGTGTCAGTTATCATGGTGTGTCAGTTATCATGGTGTGTCAGTTATCATGGTGTGTCAGTTATAATGGTGTGTCAGTTATCATGTTAAGTCAGTTGTCATGGTCTGTCAGTTGTCATGGTCTGTCAGTTATCATGGTGTGTCAGTTATCATGGTGTCAGTTATCATGGTGCGTCAGTTATCATGGTGTGTCAGTTATCATGGTGTGTCAGTTGGCATGGTCTGTCAGTTATCATGGTGTGTCAGTTATCATGGTCTGTTAGTTGTCATTTTCTGTCAGTTGTCATGGTGTGTCAGTTATCATGGTGTGTCAGTTATCATTGTCTGTCAGTTGTCATGGTCTGTCAGTTATCATGGTCTGTCAGTTATGGTGTGTAAGTTATCATGGTGTGTCAGTTATCATGGTGTGTCAGTTATCATGGTGTGTCAATTGTCATGGTATGTCAGTTATCATGGTGTGTCAGTTATCATGGTCTGTCAGTTATCATGGTGTGTCAGTTATCATGGTAAGTCAGTTGTCATGGTATGTCAGTTGACATGGTCTGTCAGTTGTCAAGGTGTGTCAGTTATCATGGTGTGTCAGTTATCATGGTGTGTCAGTTATCATGGTATGTCAGTTGTCATGGTATGTCAGTTGTCATGGTCTGTCAGTTGTCAAGGTGTGTCAGTTATCATGGTCTGTCAGTTATCATGGTATGTCAGTTATCATGGTGTGTCAGTTGTCATGGTGTGTCAGTTGTCATGGTGTGTCAGTTGTCATGGTGTGTCAGTTATCATGGTGTGTCAGTTATCATGATGTGTCAGTTATCATGGTATGTCAGTTATCATGGTGTGTCAGTTATCATGGTATGTCAGTTATCATAGTGTGTCAGTTATCATGGTGTGTCAGTTATCATGGTGTGTCAGTTATCATGGTATGTCAGTTATCATGGTGTGTCAGTTATCATGGTGTGTCAGTTATCATGGTGTGTCAGTTATCATGGTATGTCAGTTATCATGGTGTGTCAGTTATCATGGTGTGTCAGTTATCATGGTGTGTCAGTTATCATGGTGTGTCAGTTATCATGGTATGTCGGCTATCATGGTCTGTCAGTTATCATGGTGTGTCAGTTATCATAGTGTGTCAGTTATCATGGTGTGTCAGTTATCATGTTGTGTCAGTTATCATGGTGTGTCAGTTATCATGGTGTGTCAGTTATCATGGTGTGTCAGTGATCATGGTGTGTCAGTTATCATGGTGTGTCAGTTATCATGGTGTGTCAATTATCATGGTATGTCGGCTATCATGGTCTGTCAGTTATCATGGTGTGTCAGTTATCATGGTGTGCCAGTTATCATGGTGTGTCAGTTATCATGGTAGTCAGTTATCATGGTGTGTCAGTTATCATGGTGCATCAGTTATCATTGTGTGCCAGTTATCATGGTATGTCAGTTATCATGGTATGTCATTTATCATGGTGTGTCAGTTATCATGGTATGTCGGCTATAATGGTCTTTCAGTTATCATGGTGTGTCAGTTATCATGGTGTGTCAGTTATCATGGTGTTTCAGTTATCATGGTGTGTCAGTTATCATCGTGTGTCAGTTATCATGGTGTGTCAGTTATCATCGTGTGTCAGTTATCATGGTCTGTCAGTTATCATGGTATGTCAGTTATCATGGTGTGTCAGTTGTCATGGTGTGTCAGTTATCATGGTGTGTCAGTTATCATGGTGTGTCAGTTATCATGGTGTGTCAGTTATCATGGTGTGTCAGTTATCACGGTGTGTCAGTTATCATGGTGTGTCAGTTATCATGGTGTGTCAGTTATCATGGTGTGTCAGTTATCATGGTGTGTCAGTTATCATGGTATGTCAGTTATCATGGTGTGTCAGTTATCATAGTGTGTCAGTTATCATGGTGTGTCAGTTATCATGGTGTGTCAGTTATCATGGTATGTCAGTTATCATGGTGTGTCAGTTATCATGGTGTGTCAGTTATCATGGTGTGTCAGTTATCATGGTCTGTCAGTTATCATGGTATGTCAGTTATCATGGTGTGTCAGTTGTCATGGTGTGTCAGTTATCATGGTGTGTCAGTTATCATGGTGTGTCAGTTATCATGGTGTGTCAGTTATCATGGTGTGTCAGTTATCACGGTGTGTCAGTTATCATGGTGTGTCAGTTATCATGGTGTGTCAGTTATCATGGTATGTCAGTTATCATGGTGTGTCAGTTGTCATGGTGTGTCAGTTGTCATGGTGTGTCAGTTGTCATGGTGTGTCAGTTATCATGGTGTGTCAGTTATCATGATGTGTCAGTTATCATGGTATGTCAGTTATCATGGTGTGTCAGTTATCATGGTGTTTCAGTTATCATGGTGTGTCAGTTATCATGGTGTGTCAGTTATCATGGTGTGTCAGTTATCATGGTATGTCAGTTATCATGGTGTGTCAATTATCATGGTGTGTCAGGTATCATGGTGTGTCAGTTATCATGGTATGTCAGTTATCATGGTGTGTCAGTTATCATGGTGTGTCAGTTATCATGGTATGTCGGCTATCAAGGTCTGTCAGTTATCATGGTGTGTCAGTTATCATAGTGTGTCAGTTATCATGGTGTGTCAGTTATCATGGTGTGTCAGTTATCATGGTGTGTCAGTTATCATGGTGTGTCAGTTATCATGGTGTGTCAGTTATCATGGTGTGTCAGTTTTCATGGTGTGTCAGTTACCATGGTGTGTCAGTTATCATGGTGTGTCAGTTATCATGGTATGTCGGCTATCATGGTCTGTCAGTAATCATGGTGTGTCAGTTATCATAGTTTGTCAGTTATCATGGTGTGTCAGTTATCATGTTGTGTCAGTTATCATGGTGTGTCAGTTATCATGGTGTGTCAGTTATCATGTTGTGTCAGTTATCATGGTGTGTCAGTTATCATGGTGTGTCAGTTATCATGGTGTGTCAATTATCATGGTATGTCGGCTATCATGGTCTGTCAGTTATCATGGTGTGTCAGTTATCATGGTGTGCCAGTTATCATGGTGTGTCAGTTATCATGGTGTGTCAGTTATCATGGTGTGTCAGTTATCATGGTGCGTCAGTTATCATTGTGTGCCAGTTATCATGGTATGTCAGTTATCATTGTATGTCAGTTATCATGGTGTGTCAGTTATCATGGTATGTCGGCTATAATGGTCTGTCAGTTATCATGGTGTGTCAGTTATCATGGTGTGTCAGTTATCATGGTGTGTCAGTTATCATGGTGTGTCAGTTATCATCGTGTGTCAGTTATCATGGTGTGTCAGTTATCATTTTCTGTCAGTTATCATGGTATGTCAGTTATCATGGTGTGTCAGTTGTCATGGTGTGTCAGTTATCGTGGTGTGTCAGTTATCATGGTGTGTCAGTTATCATGGTGTGTCAGTTATCATGGTGTGTCAGTTATCACGGTGTGTCAGTTATCATGGTGTGTCAGTTATCATGGTGTGTCAGTTATCATGGTGTGTCAGTTATCATGGTGTGTCAGTTATCATGGTGTGTCAGTTATCATGGTGTGTCAATTATCATGGTATGTCAGTTATCATGGTGTGTCAGTTATCATGGTGTGTCAGTTATCATGGTGTGTCAGTTATCATGGTGTGTCAGTTATCATGGTGTGTCAGTTATCATGGTGTGTCAGTTATCATGGTGTGTCAGTTATCATGGTGTGTCAGTTATCATGGTGTGTCAGTTATCATGGTGTGTCAGTTATCATGGTGTGTCAGTTATAATGGTGTGTCAGTTATCATGTTAAGTCAGTTGTCATGGTCTGTCAGTTGTCATGGTCTGTCAGTTATCATGGTGTGTCAGTTATCATGGTGTGAGTTATCATGGTGCGTCAGTTATCATGGTGTGTCAGTTATCATGGTGTGTCAGTTGTCATGGTGTGTCAGTTATCATGGTGTGTCAGTTATCATGGTGTGTCAGTTATCATGGTGTGTCAGTTATCATGGTGTGTCAGTTATCATGGTGTGTCAGTTATCATGGTGTGTCAGTTATCATGGTGTGTCAGTTATCATGGTGTGTCAGTTATAATGGTGTGTCAGTTATCATGTTAAGTCAGTTGTCATGGTCTGTCAGTTGTCATGGTCTGTCAGTTATCATGGTGTGTCAGTTATCATGGTGTCAGTTATCATGGTGCGTCAGTTATCATGGTGTGTCAGTTATCATGGTGTGTCAGTTGGCATGGTCTGTCAGTTATCATGGTGTGTCAGTTATCATGGTCTGTTAGTTGTCATTTTCTGTCAGTTGTCATGGTGTGTCAGTTATCATGGTGTGTCAGTTATCATGGTCTGTCAGTTGTCATGGTCTGTCAGTTATCATGGTCTGTCAGTTATGGTGTGTAAGTTATCATGGTGTGTCAGTTATCATGGTGTGTCAGTTATCATGGTGTGTCAATTGTCATGGTATGTCAGTTATCATGGTGTGTCAGTTATCATGGTCTGTCAGTTATCATGGTCTGTCAGTTATCATGGTGTGTCAGTTGTCATGGTCTGTCAGTTATCATGGTGTGTCAGTTATCATGGTGTGTCAGTTATCATGGTGTGTCAGTTATCATGGTGTGTCAGTTATCATGGTCTGTCAGTTATCTTGGTCTGTCAGTTATCCTGGTGTGTCAGTTATCATGGTGTGTCAGTTATCATGGTGTGTCAGTTATCATGGTCTGTCAGTTATCTTGGTCTGTCAGTTATCCTGGTGTGTCAGTTATCATGGTGTGTCAGTTATCATGGTGTGTCAGTTATCATGGTGTGTCAGTTATCATGGTGTGTCAGTTATCATGGTCTGTCAGTTATCATGGTCTGTCAGTTATCTTGGTCTGTCAGTTATCTTGGTGTGTCAGTTATCATGGTCTGTCAGTTATAGTGGTCTGTCAGTTATCATGGTCTGTCAGTTATCATGGTCTGTCAGTTATCTTGATCTCTCTGTTATCATGGTCTGTCAGTTATCATGGTGTTTCAGTTATCATGGTCTGTCAGTTATCTTGATCTGTCAGTTATCGTGGTCTGTCAGTTATCATGGTCTGTCAGTTATCATGGTCTCTCAGCTATCATGGTCTGTCAGTTATTTTGATCCCTCTGTTATCATGGTCTGTCTGTTATAATTGTCTTTTAATTATCATGGTCTCTCATTTATCATGGCAGCTCAGTTATCATGGTCTTTCAGTTATCATGGTCTCTTAGTTATCACGGTCTATCACTTATCATTGTCTCTCGATTATCACGGTCTCAGTTACCACGGTCCGTCAGTTATCACGGTTTCTCAGTTATCATGGTCTCTTAGTTATTATAACCTCTCAGTTATCATGGTAACTCAGTTATCATGACCTCTCAGCCTGTGTTTCATATCATGCAGGGAGGAACAGGTGTCTTTATGTGTTGGGTTAATGGTGATAATGAGTGTGGTAACAGTGATGTTAAGGGTGCTTGGTTAATGGAGTTTTAAGGGTGCTTGGTTAATGGAGTTTTAAAGCTTGTCAACTACACTGACGGATACCCACCGTTCATCGTATGAAATCAGTGTTAAGGGTGGTGTTAGGGGGAGGGATGCATCAAGCGTCCCTTAGGGCGACCCTTCTCTTGCTTGGTTCAGACCTGGCTAGCTCCCGACCCCTAGGTGCTGTGTGCGCTTGTAGTGTAAACAACGATTATGTTTATGTTGTACCAAGCCATAGTGTGAACATGTTCATCCTTGTGGATTCCACGTGCATTGAGAGTGTTGTGTGTACACCAAACATTGTGAGTGTTGTGTGTATACCAAACATTGTGAGTGTTGTGTGTACACCAAACATTGTGAGTGTTGTGTGTACACCGAACATTGTGAGTGTTGTGTGTACATTTGTGTGTGTACACCAAACATTGTGAGTGTTGTGTGTATACCAAACATTGAGAGTGTTGTGTGTACACCAAACATTGTGAGTGTTGTGTGTACACCAAACATTGTGAGTGTTGTGTGTACATCAAACATTGTGAGTGTTGTGTGTATACCAAACATTGTGAGTGTTGTGTGTACACCAAACATTGTGAGTGTTGTGTGTATACCAAACATTGTGAGTGTTGTGTGTACACCAAACATTGTGAGTGTTGTGTGTACACCAAACATTGTGAGTGTTGTGTGTACACCAAACATTGTGAGTGTTGTGTGCACATCAACCATTGTGAGTGTTGTGTGTACACCAACCATTGTGAGTGTTGTGTGTACACCAACCATTGTGAGTGTTGTGTGTACACCAAACATTGTGAGTGTTGTGTGTACACCAAACATTGTGAGTGTTGTGTGTACACCAAACATTGTGAGTGTTGTGTGTACACCAAACATTGTGAGTGTTGTGTGTACACCAAACATTGTGAGTGTTGTGTGTACACCAAACATTGTGAGTGTTGTGTGCACAAACATTGTGAGTGTTGTGTGTACAACAAACATTGTGAGTGTTGTGTGTACACCAAACATTGTGAGTGTTGTGTGTACACCAAACATTGTGAGTGTTGTGTGTACACCAAACATTGTGAGTGTTGTGTGTACACCAAACATTGTGAGTGTTGTGTGTACACCAAACATTGTTAGCGTTGTGTGTACACCAAACATTGTGAGTGTTGTGTGTACATCAAACATTGTGAGTGTTGTGTGTACACCAAACATTGTGAGTGTTGTGTGTACACCAAACATTGTGAGTGTTGTGTGTACACCAAACATTGTGAGTGTTGTGTGCACATCAAACATTGTGAGTGTTGTGTGTACACCAAACATTGTGAGTGTTGTGTGTACACCAAACATTGTGAGTGTTGTGTGTACACCAAACATTGTGAGTGTTGTGTGTACACCAAACATTGTGAGTGTTGTGTGCACATCAAACATTGTGAGTGTTGTGTGTACACCAAACATTGTGAGTGTTGTGTGTACACCAAACATTGTTAATATTCGTGAATTCTTGTTAAATAATCTCATTGGTTATAATCATAACCATAATTTTAAAGGGGGTGGAGGTGTAAGCCAGCGGAAGGCTTCGGTCAGATAACCAAAAACTAGAGCTGCGAATCATCACATGACTAAACCCCGCGTCAGGAAACACTCTTCCTGTTTCCTGAAGATATTACCTACCTACCTTGCGTTAATATCTTACGAGGTGTCTCCTACATTAAGTCTAGTGTATCTCTCATAAAGGATGGTGTAGTCAGCAGTTCTGTGTCCTCGTTCCTCGTTCCTGTTGGCGTTAACTGATGATACTGAGTGATGATCATGTGTGGTGAGCGACTGTGCTACTTGACTTGAGTACGTGAGTGGTGACTGTTGAAAGTAAGTGTCTTGTGTGAGTGGGTGGCTGTCTTTGCTTATGTCTTCTGTAGTCCATAAATCTAGTTATGTTTTATCATTACAGAATGCGAAGGAAGTCTTCTATTTATCCCCTTTGTTGGTATTTAAGAAAAAAGTGACATGTGATAGGAACTACTCATTAAGATGTCAGGAGGAACTTGTTGTCAACAAAGTGTCGGTGGGATAACAGTCAAGCTGATAAGACGGTGCTATCCCTCCTCTGCCTCTCCTTATCTCATCATCTACGCCTGTCCTTCCCATCTCTCCCAACTAATTCATCTCCTCCTCCTGATGAGATAGGCTGTCCCAAGAGATAAGTATTCTCAAGTGATAGTAACTCCAGCTATTCTGGAAGAAATCCTTTGAAGCTGCCGTAGCTGACGAACCTATAATGGAATACTTGACAATATCCTCATTGAAGTCTCCAGCTCAGACTAACACATTTAAGCACCTTTTATGAGTCTAATCTTGTGCGACAGAAAATAGGAAAATACAGTATTTCTCCCTACTGCGCAACTGTTATACAAAACAGAGTAGCAGCACACTGCTCTATGTCTCTGTTTGTTTACAGAAATAATAGCGAGGGGAAACAACAGCGTAACGTGACGGTTTCTCCTAATGTGGCGCTTGTGTTAACATCTTTGATAACAGTGAATACTGCATGTTCCATTCACTGAAAAGAAAATACGAGGCCGAGAATGACAGTGTCAGATACACGAGACAGGAAGCGTTCCAATACCTGATACTCGAGATAGGGAATGGCATAGTATCTGACACGAGACAGATGACTGTGCCTGATACACGAGACAGTAGACACTGCCCGATGCACGAGACAGTAGACAGTGTCTGATACACGAGACAATAGACAGTGCCCGATGCACGAGACAGTAGACAGTGCCTGATGCACGAGACAGTAGACAGTGCCTGATGCACGAGACAGTAGACAGCGCCTGATGCACGAGACAGTAGACAGCGCCTGATGCACGAGACAGTAGACAGTGCCTGATGCACGAGACAGTAGACAGTGCCTGATGCACGAGACAGTAGACAGTGCCTGATGCACGAGACAGTAGACAGTGTCTGATACACGAGACAGTAGACAGTGCCTGATGCACGAGACAGTAGACAGTGCCTGATGCACGAGACAGTAGACAGTGCCTGATGCACGAGACAGTAGACAGCGCCTGATGCACGAGACAGTAGACAGCGCCTGATGCACGAGACAGTAGACAGTGCCTGATGCACGAGACAGTAGACAGCGCCTGATGCACGAGACAGTAGACAGTGCCTGATGCACGAGACAGTAGACAGTGCCTGATGCACGAGACAGTAGACAGCGCCTGATGCACGAGACAGTAGACAGTGCCTGATGCACGAGACAGTAGACAGCGCCTGATGCACGAGACAGTAGACAGTGCCTGATGCACGAGACAGTAGACAGTGCCTGATGCACGAGACAGTAGACAGCGCCTGATGCACGAGACAGTAGACAGCGCCTGATACACGAGACAAGGTAACACAGGGAACACTGAGAGGATCAAACATTAACACTCTGGGGCACAAAACTTACTCCAAGAAATCTTTTTTAATAAAAAGTATAAATAACGTAATAAACAAGATGGTAGAAGGAAATGATTTCTTTCCTGCAGGAAATACAGCATTTTTACCCCTGACTGAATTATAGTCTCTCTCTTTACACACACACACACGATAAGCCTCTTTAAGCCTGGAGAAAGCAGACCTAGTAGCGACCAGCGAAGAGGCGGGCCAGGAGCTATAAGTCAACCCCGGTAACCACATAGAGGTAAGTGTACACATATACGCACTCGCGGTTATTCCTTCTAATAAGCAAGACACATGGACGACACTTAGGTATCATCATTGACGATAAGGATAAATAGGTGTTGCACATGTGTCTTATCAAGAAGAAGAAAGCATAATACCATAACTTGAACAATACACAGATAACCCGCACTAAACTGCTCCCCCTACTTTCTGCTACCACCACTACTACTACTACTACTACTACTACTACTACCACTACCACTAATACCACTACCACTACCACTACCACCACCACTACTACTACTACTACTACTACCACTACTACTACTACTACTACTACCACTACCACTACTACCACTACCACTACTACTACTACGACTACCACTACCACTACTACTACTACTACTACTACTACTACTACTACTACTACTACTACTACTACTACTACTACTACTACTACTACTTCACTACCAGCATTACCACCACTACTGCTTCTTCTTCTTCCTCTCTTGGTCCCGTCCCTGTCCCCTTCGTCTATATATACTGGCTCCCTCATTCTTTTGTGGCACACGTTAAAAATGGTTATAACTGTGACCATAATTTTTAATGGGGTGAATCGGTAAGCCAGCGGAAGGTCTCGGTCAGATGACCAAAAGCTCCAACTCGCGTCAGGAGACACTTGTCCTGTTTCCTGACGAACTTGACCTAAACTAACTTCACTCTTTTGTGTCATTGTGACTTTGTAAAGGATCCAGGTCGGACCGAAACGTCGTCGGAAGCTTCTCTGTCTCCCAGGTGCGGGTTGTTTGTGTCTTATCAACTGGTCATTTACAAGCCGCTTCCGTAACTTAGTTATTAATTGAACATTGACTTGTAATAACATAAAAAAATGTTTGCATCCTATGTACTAATTCTCTTTTGAATTTTTAATTCCAAAAAATGGGATTTTACAGAATTACGAACGCTCGTGTGTTTTAAAGGCTGATGGACATTTTTTGGTCGTTCATTTTTACGTACAAATATCTTAGCTGCCTTTATTTTTTTTAAATATTTCAATATTTTTTCATAAGTGTTTAAATCGAAGGCAGTAATCTGGGCTCACACGTCGTCTGTCCTAAAGCGAACAACGAAAGAACAGGAAAATGAATCGAAAAGTAGGAGTCGAAGGCGAGGGATAGGAGAAGAGAGACATATTGAAGGAGTGTGTGGACGGGGGTGTGGATGGGCGTATGTGGGAGGGCGTGTGTGGGCGGTGCTGCACGCCATCACTGGCTGGACTTCGACATTGTTACCACCTTGGATTATCTTCCCCAATTTTTACTGCACCTACCGGACGCTCGTAAAATATCAGCGGACGCAAGTTTACCCACAACTCAGTAATCTTGCTGCGAGTCTTGCAGCAGTTGGTGTGTGTGTGTGTGTGTGTGTGTGTGTGTGTGTGTGTGTGTGTGTGTGTGTGTGTGTGTGTGTGTGTGTGTGTGACAGGGTGTGGCAGAGATATCTCTTTAACAGAACGTTCAATGACAAAGTCAACTTTATTTCCATAAAAAGCATAACGCAACTGATATGGGCTGAGCAGACATATTTAACCTGCTTAGCAGACAGCCTCTGCTTATGCAGAACGTCTCGGGCGACCTTATAGCCCGTCTTCTAACTGCTGAACAACTGTTCTGCAGCGCTGCTGAACAGACTCACTCACGGCTTCAAAGTCAATAACATACAAAATATAAATTTTTTTCCTTTTTTATTGTGAGTAGATCTTGAAATATTAAGTGGAAAAATGTAGCAGACAATGTAAACACACGTTCAATAACCAGTCTGTTATTATTAACATGTCGGTGCCTACAAGCTGGACACGTAACATGTCGGTGCCTACAACCTGGACACACAACATGTGGGTGCCTACACCCTGTTCACACAACATGTGGGTGCTTACAATCTGGACACACAACATGTGGGTGCCTACAAGCCGGACAAACAACATGTCGGTGCCTACAAGCTGGACACACAACATGTCGGTGCCTACAACCTGGACACACAACATGTGGGTGCCTACAACCTGTTCGCACAACATGTGGGTGCTTACAATCTGGACACACAACATGTGGGTGCCTACAGTTTGGACACACAACATGTGGGTGCCTACAAGATGGACACACAACATGAGGGCGCCTACAAAATAGTCACACAACATGTGGGTGTCTGCTGGAAAGAAACAACAAGGTGGCACTGTACCTGGCAAGACGTAGGCAGTGGTTGCTGGTCCCCCTCCTGGGGGTAGGCACTGTACAACAGCCAGGGCGTCTGGTCTTCCTCCCTCGGGTATGTTTAGGCCTGGCGCCAGGGTGCCCCTGACGAGTGGCGATGCCCCAGGGCGTGGTGGCGAGCGAAGAAGGAGTGGTAATGAGGCGTGGAGGCTTGATAAAGGTGTCAGGGGGCGTGGTAATGGTGTGAGGAGGCGTGGTAATGGAGTGAGAAGGCGTGGTAATGAAATCAGAGGGCGTGGTGATGGCGCAGGTGACACGCTTGAGAGTTGAGGAATGGGATGGAGGGAAAAGGGATGTGAAGAACAGGAAGAAAATTCACTGGAAGGGATAGACGGGGACTGGGTTGAGGGTAGACGTGGGGGGGGAGATGAGGCAGCAGAAGACGGGAAGAAACGAGAGGAATTGGAGGCAGCGAGGAGAGCCGGGAAGGTGATGAAGAGGCTGGAGGCGCCAGTGTGAGGACGGAAGGAGGACGTCCTGCGATATGGGACAGAGGAGCGAGGAAAGGAAGGGGAAGCGGGATGAAAAACGAGGACGGGGGAAGACGGGAGGAGGTGGTCGCTAGAAGGTCGCAGCATCAGTCTAGGTCCCCTCACGCTCACACTGCAACAGCAACAAACAATTTTTGTATCGTTTACCGGTATATTCACTTAAGAACTGATTCACAGACGCGTGTGACCACAGTCACACGCGTCTGTTACCACTCAACTAGGTTGAACGGTGACAACAAACAGCATTGTACCAGATATACCTCACAGCATTGTACCAGATATACCTCACAGCATTGTACCAGATATACCTCACATCATTGTACCAGATATACCTCACAGCATTGTACCAGATATACCTCACATCATTGTACCAGATATACCTCACATCATTGTACCAGATATACCTCACAGCATTGTACCAGATATACCTCACATCATTGTACCAGATATACCTCACATCATTAGGTTCATAATTCTTTAAAAAAATGAAGAAAGTTCATTCTTCCTCATGTATGTTAAACATCTTCCTCTTCATCCCTTCTCTCCCTGTTCCTCAGCTTTACCTGCGTTCCCTCCCTCCTTACTTCCTCTCTCCCTCTCACCCCCATCATCGGGTTGTCTTGCCAACATTGCCATGTCATTAGCAGTCTTGCACAGGTGCACCAACAACTTTCATTGACGTTAAAATATTGAAGACGTCGCTATCTTCCTAATGCTTCATGTTTTTTAAAAATTCCACTGAACTCTGTACTCGCCGAGCTGTGTTGTGTGCGTGCATGTGTGTGTGCGTGCATGTGTGTGTGCGTGCATGCGTCAGTGTCTGTGCGTGTACTTGTAAGTGTTTATTCGTGTGAGTGCAATAGGTGCTTGTGTGTGTGTACTCACCTATTTGTACTCACCTATTTGTGGTTGCAGGGGTCGAGTCCTAGCTCCTGGCCCCGCCTCTTCACCGGTTGCTACTAGGCCCTCTCTCTCCCCGCTCCATGAGCTTTATCAAACCTCGTCTTAAAACTGTGTATGGTTCCTGCCTCCACTACGTCATTTTCTAGGCTATTCCACTGCCTTACAACTCTATGACTGAAGAAATACTTCCTACTATCTCTCTGACTCATTTGTGTCTTCAACTTCCAATTGTGGCCTCTTGTTTCTGTGTCCCCTCCCTGGAACATCCTGTCTTTGTCCACCTTGTCTATTCCACGCAGTATTTTATATGTCGTTATCATGTCTCCCCTGACCCTCCTGTCCTCCAGTGTCGTCAGGCCGATTTCCCTTAATCTTTCTTCATAGGACATTCCCCTTAGCTCTGGAACTAACCTTGTCGCAAACCTTTGTACTTTCTCTAGTTTCTTGACGTGCTTTATCAAGTGCGGGTTCCAAACAGGTGCTGCATACTCCAGTATGGGCCTGACATACACGGTGTACAGTGTCTTGAATGATTCCTTACTAAGGTATCGGAATGCTGTGTGTGTGTGTGTGTGAGTGTGTGTGTGTGTGTGTGTGTGTGCAAGCACGCGAGTGTGCGTGTTTCCCAGCTTGAGAGTTTATATGTGTACATTTAAATATTATCATCATCAACAAGGAGACGCTGCAAGAAATTGATGATAAAGTTCTTATATGAATATTGATGTTAAGATAACAAGTTGATGGATAAACTGTAGATCACACAACTAATAAGGACGAGGGATTTTTATTATAATTTATTTAACGCTGACATTATGATGAGAGCGTGTACGTGTGTGTGTGTGTGTGTGTGTGTGTATGTGTGTGTGTGTGTGAGTGTGTGTATGTGTGTGTGTGTGTGTGTGTGTGTTTGTGTGTGTGTGTGTGTACGTGTGTGTGTGTGTGTGTGTGTACGTGTGTGTGTGTGTGTGTGTGTGTATGTGTGTGTGTGTGTGAGTGTGTGTGTGTGTATTTCAATGTATATACACAGAGATATATGTCCCTTAAATTATAAAGATTTCAATTAATAAAGTACAAATCGATTAAATGAACCTTCTTTAATCTTGTATTTCAGAATATGTAAATTCTTCTTCTTCTTCTTCTTCTTCTTCTTCTTCTTCTTCTTCTTCTTATTATTATTATTATTATTATTATTATTATTATTATTATTATTATTATTATTATTATTATTATTATTATTATTATTATTATTAGTAGTAGTAGTAGTAGTAGTAGTAGTTGTAGTAGTAGTAGTAGTAGTAGTAGTAGTAGTAGTAGTATTTACTACTATTATTACTTGATTATAGCCTTTTATTAATTTATATATATTAATTTGTATATACTTTTTTTTCAGATTTCAGTCTTTTTTTAAGTATTGCTATTTTTGTGCGTATACACACTGCCAGGTGCATACATGTATATATATATATGTATATATATATATATATATATATATATATATATATATATATATATATATATATATATATATATATATATATATATATATATATATATATATATATATATATATATATATAATCACACTGGCCGATTCCCACCAAGGCAGGGTGGCCCGAAAAAGAAAAACTTTCACCATCATTCACTCCATCACTGTCTTGCCAGAAGGGTACTTTACACTACAGTTTTTAAACTGCAACATTAACACCCCTCCTTCAGAGTGCAGGCACTGTACTTCCCATCTCCAGGACTCAAGTCCGGCCTGCCGGTTTCCCTGAATCCCTTCATAAATGTTACTTTGCTCACACTCCAACAGCACGTCAAGTATTAAAAACCATTTGTCTCCATTCACTCCTGTCAAACACGCTCACGCATGCCTGCTGGAAGACCAAGCCCCTCGCACACAAAACCTCCTTTACCCCCTCCCTCCAACCTTTCCTAGGCCGACCCCTACCCCGCCTTCCTTCCACTACAGACTGGTACACTCTTGAAGTCACTCTGTTTCGCTCCATTCTCTCTACATGTCCGAACCACCTCAACAACCCTTCCTCAGCCCTCTGGACAACAGTTTTGATAATCCCACACCTCCTCCTAACTTCCAAACTACGAATTCTCTGCATTATATTCACACCACACATTGCTCTCAGACATGACATCTCCACTGCCTCCAGCCTTCTCCTCGCTGCAACATTCATCACCCATGCTTCACACCCATATAAGAGCGTTGGTAAAACTATACTCTCATACATTCCCCTCTTTGCCTCCATGGACAAAGTTCTTTGTCTCCACAGACTCTTAAGTGCACCACTCACCCTTTTCCCCTCATCAATTCTATGATTCACCTCATCTTTCATAGACCCATCCGCTGACACGTCCACTCGCAAATATCTGAATACATTCACCTCCTCCATACTCTCTCCCTCCAATCTGATATCCAATCTTTCATCACCTAATCTTTTTGTTATCCTCATAACCTTACTCTTTCCTGTATT
The DNA here is from genome assembly GCF_038502225.1 of Cherax quadricarinatus. Lineage (NCBI taxonomy): Eukaryota > Metazoa > Arthropoda > Malacostraca > Decapoda > Parastacidae > Cherax > Cherax quadricarinatus. The sequence continues at coordinate 22,377,364 of NC_091327.1, read as the reverse complement.
CACTTTTAATTTTCTTCTTTTGCATACCCTACAAAATTCATCCACCAATCTCTGCAACTTCTCTTCAGAATCTCCCAAGAGCACAGTGTCATCAGCAAAGAGCAACTGTGACAACTCCCACTTTATGTGTGATTCTTTATCTTTTAACTCCACGCCTCTTGCCAAGACCCTCGCATTTACTTCTCTTACAACCCAATCTATAAATACATTATACAACCACGGTGACATCACACATCCTTGTCTAAGGCCTACTTTTACTGGGAAATAATTTCCCTCTTTCCTACATAATCTAACTTGAGCCTCACTATCCTCGTAAAAACTCTTCACTGCTTTCAGTAACCTACCTCCTACACCATACACCTGCAACATCTGCCACATTGCCCCCCTATCCACCCTGTCATACGCCTTTTCCAAATCCATAAATGCCACAAAGACCTCTTTAGCCTTATCTAAATACTGTTCATTTATATGTTTCACTGTAAACACCTGGTCCACACACCCCCTACCTTTCCTAAAGCCTCCTTGTTCATCTGCTATCCTATTCTCCGTCTTACTCTTAATTCTTTCAATAATAACTCTACCATACACTTTACCAGGTATACTCAACAGACTTATCCCCCTATAATTTTTGCACTCTCTTTTGTCCCCTTTGCCTTTATACAAAGGAACTATGCATGCTCTCTGCCAATCCCTAGGTACCTTACCCTCTTCCATACATTTATTAAATAATTGCACCAACCACTCCAAAACTATATCCCCACCTGCTTTTAACATTTCTGTCTTTATCCCATCAATCCCAGCTGCTTTACCCCCTTTCATTTTACCTACTGCTTCACGAACTTTCCCCACACTCACAACTGGCTCTTCCTCACTCCTACTAGATGTTATTTCTCCTTGCCCTATACACGAAATCACAGCTTCCCTATCTTCATCATCATTTAACAATTCCTCAAAATATTCCCTCCATCTTCCCAATACCTCCAACTCTCCATTTAATAACACTCCTCTCCTATTTTTAACTGACAAATCCATTTGTTCTCTAGGCTTCCTTAACTTGTTAATCTCACTCCAAAACTTTTTCTTATTTTCAACAAAATTTGTTGATAACATCTCACCCACTCTCTCATTTGCTCTCTTTTTACATTGCTTCACCACTCTCTTAACCTCTCTCTTTTTCTCCATATACTCTTCCCTCCTTGCATCACTTCTACTTTGTAAAAACTTCTCATATGCTAACTTTTTCTCCCTTACTACTCTCTTTACATCATCATTCCACCAATCGCTCCTCTTCCCTCCCGCACCCACTTTCCTGTAACCACAAACTTCTGCTGAACACTCTAACACTACATTTTTAAACCTACCCCATACCTCTTCGACCCCATTGCCTATGCTCTCATTAGCCCATCTATCCTCCAATAGCTGTTTATATCTTACCCTAACTGCCTCCTCTTTTAGTTTATAAACCTTCACCTCTCTCTTCCCTGATGCTTCTATTCTCCTTGTATCCCATCTACCTTTTACTCTCAGTGTAGCTACAACTAGAAAGTGATCTGATATATATGTGGCCCCTCTATAAACATGTACATCCTGAAGTCTACTCAACAGTCTTTTATCTACCAATACATAATCCAACAAACTACTGTCATTTCGCCCTACATCATATCTTGTATACTTATTTATCCTCTTTTTCTTAAAATATGTATTACCTATAACTAAACCCCTTTCTATACAAAGTTCAATCAAAGGGCTCCCATTATCATTTACACCTGGCACCCCAAACTTACCTACCACACCCTCTCTAAAAGTTTCTCCTACTTTAGCATTCAGGTCCCCTACCACAATTACTCTCTCACTTGGTTCAAAGGCTCCTATACATTCACTTAACATCTCCCAAAATTTCTCTCTCTCTGCATTCCTCTCTTCTCCAGGTGCATACACGCTTATTATGACCCATTTCTCGCATCCAACCTTTACTTTAATCCACATAATTCTTGAATTTACAAATTCACATTCTCTTTTCTCCTTCCATAACTGATCCTTCAACATTACTGCTATCCCTTCCTTTGCTCTAACTCTCTCAGACACTCCAGATTTAATCCCATTTATTTTCCCCCACCGAAACTCCCCTACCCCCTTCAGCTTTGTTTCGCTTAGGGCCAGGACATCCAACTTCTTTTCATTCATAACATCAGCAATCATCTGTTTCTTGTCATCCGCACTACATCCACGCACATTCAAGCATCCCAGTTTTATAAAGTTTTTCTTCTTCTCTTTTTTAGTAAATGTCTACAGGAGAAGGGGTTACTAGCCCATTGCTCCCGGCATTTTAGTCGCCTCATACGACACGCATGGCTTACGGAGGAAAGATTCTTTTCCACTTCCCCATGGACAATAGAAGAAATAAAGAAGAACAAGAGCTATTTAGAAAAATGAGAAAAACCTAGATGTATGTATATATATATATATATATATATATATATGTATATATATATATATATATATGTATATATATATATATGTATATATATATATATATATATATATATATATATATATATGTATATATATATATATGCATGTGCGTGTCTGTGAAGTGTGACCAAAGTGTAAGTAGGAGTAGCAAGATATCCCTGTTATCTAGCGTGTTTATGAGACACAAAAAGAAACCAGCAATCCTACCATCATGCAAAACAGTTACAGATTTCTGTTTCACAGTCATCTGGCAGGACGGTAGTACTTCCCTGGGTGGTTACTGTCTACCATATATACTATATATATATATATATATATATATATATATATATATATATATATATATATATATATATATATATATATATGTATCAGTGTATATACATCCAGAGATATGCGTATATACACTCAGGTGTATCATCCTGTGCACATACACACAGGGTTGTGTAAATCTCAGCGTGTATACAGATGTGTATATCTGTGTGTGTATGGAGTCAGAGATGTGTATCTCTTAGTGTACATAACTGTACATCAGAAGTTGGCTTTAACCTTACTTTCATGTTATTATTAATGTGTTCTTGACGTTAATATTCAGGTCAGCTGTGTTTTTTATGACCCGTCGGCAGTCGATAGACTTTTTTTTTTAAATAATAATAGTGCACAAATTATGTAAATGTAAAGTCAGACAAGGTTTTAGTGAGACAACGTTTCGCCCCGTAGCTTACGTTTTTATATTTATGTTCAACAGTGCATCAATTGCATTAATATTCTTTTCACCTCCTCGGCTGAACTGGGTGATAATCTATGGTTTACTGGGAGTAAAATTTCGTAGGATTTGAGACGGACATCACTATTTTCTGGGGAATATTGAAAAAAAAAGCGTTTTACCTGGATTATACCTTTAGGGGTTTTTGGGGTCAACGCCCCCCGGCCCTGTCCATAACCAGGCCTCGGGGGTAAGGGAGGATCTTTCGTTCATTAGTTACATACTCACTCAGAATTGTATTATAGATCTGCTACCACATTAAATGAGCTGTGAGATGTTGTATCTTGGGATCTATGGTTGCGAAGCTTTCTTTGTTTACCATAAAATAAAATAATCTAACTTAGAATTTACCTTTAAAGTCTACATTAGGCTACGCTTGATCTTAATTTACGAAGAAAATAGGTTTTTTTTTATTGGCTCAAAATTTACGAATTAATGTCTCGATTACGCAACCCACTAATATTCGTAAATTTACGTAATAACTTAAATATGTAAATGCAGCTAAATACTGTCTGTTATTATTATTATTATTATTATTTTTATTATTATTATTATTATTATTATTATTATTATTATTATTATTATTATTATTATTATTATTATTATTAATTTACATTAGTAAAAACTCTAAAAGAAATATTATGAACATACACGAGTGTTAAGACTCACCTGAGGTCTGGGTGTAGGTAAAGTACCCGCCAGGAGGCCAGACTGGTCGTGCCCTCTGAACCAGGTTCCTTCACTCCTGGGTCCTCGTCAGCGCCTCCTGCGAGAGGCAGCCAGGTGCTCCAGGTAATATTTGTTGGTGTTGTGTCGGAGTCTGGCAACCCCGGCTTCATTACGTCCCTTGAGGCTGCCTCGTTCTGAGGCCTTTTTCTCTGTCTAATACGTCGAGCGAGTTCGTTATAGTCTTCGCCGGTGTTGGCTGAGAGACCCTTGATCTCTGTTAATCTCAGTCTGGGCGCCGGAGGCAGACTAGGTAAAGGACATCTTCCGTTTTCACAGTCTCTCTGTCTCTCGCTTGCCTTCCTTTCTCTGACGTTGTTCCCTGCCTTGCATCCCCGTTTCTCTCCTCCTTCGCTATTATCAGCATTATTACATCTTCCCATGAGAATCAACTTTGCCCTGTGTTCTCGTGTGCTATCTTTGTTATCTACCTTTCTTCTCTGGCGTTCCTTCTTATCTCTCATTCCCCCGTCATCGTCTTCGTCACCGCCTGCTGCCGGAGGCAAGTTTCCACTCTGCTGGGTCTCTGAGCTGTTGACTCCGACTTCCCACTCCTTCCCCATACCCCCAGGCTTGTCCTCCTTCACCATCTCCTTCATTTCCCTCTCCCTCCTCTGGATTCCTTGCGGCGGAGGTGACAGGGTGATTGATGGATTACTTCTTTCGTGGAATCCCACAGAAAGTGGTTGATATTTCGGTTGGAGTTCGACTGGATTCAGGAGGCGTTTGTCGTGCGGTGGCCGGGTAGTGTGGCTGATGGGGAAAGAGTGTGCCGGGTGTGGGTGGTGGGTGTGACGGGGTGAGGGCACACACAGCAGCTGCAGGAGTGCCGCTGGGTCACCGTCACCCTCCAGCACAACCGTCACAGCGGGGTTACCACCAGCGTCACTAGCCAACACACCTACGGACAGAGAAAATGCAGTATTATACCAGACAATAACCCAGCACACCCAACCTAAACTTAGAGACTGAACACCTGTCAGGTTCTGAACACCTATCAGGTTCTGAACACCTATCAAGGCTGAACTCACCTCCCGACGTCTTGCACTGCCTCCAGTGAGTATTCTTCGCACTGCAGTGATAAAACCACTAGTGGGCGAAATGTCTCCACACTAAGGATACCTAAGTGTTGCACATGTGTCTTATTCATCCATTTGTCGGATTTATACACCAATAATCTACCTAACAAACATAAATATACCAATTTACAAGTTACAATATTACGTGAGACACAATATTACGTGAGACACAATGTTACGTGAGACACAATGTTACGTGAGACACAATGTTACGTGAGACACAATATTACGTGAGACACAATATTACGTGAGACACAATGTTACGTGAGACACAATGTTACGTGAGACACAATATTACGTGAGACACAATATTACGTGAGACACAATGTTACGTGAGACACAATATTACGTGAGACACAATATTACGTGAGACACAATGTTACGTGAGACACAATGTTACGTGAGACACAATATTACGTGAGACACAATATTACGTGAGACACAATGTTACGTGAGACACAATATTACGTGAGACACAATATTACGTGAGACACAATATCAGTCATCAATGAGATTAAATTCCAGAGTTTTCTTACTCTTTTCTGTTTTTTGTCTTCTCTACATCACAAAAAAAAAAAAAAAATTCTCCGCCTGACCGGCACCGACAATAACTCTGATCTCAGAGTGTTAGAGAGAGTCTCAGACGCTGAGAGCGGATGCTGCTCTCAGCAGCGGACGGTAGAATTATTGTCCGATGGGCCTTTCCGATGAGTGAACCCATGCGGGTTTAGCCCTTCGCATAAATGTCGTTATAACCGCGAGACTTCACTTATAATTTTCCACCAAATTTCGGTCCCCTTTATTTTTTTTTAATTCCTCTTGCATTAATATCAGTGAGGCTGAGTTTCTGTCACTGTGGGAAAGCCAACCACGAAACGGGTGGGGTTTGAACTCCTGGCGAGTGAAATCCAACGTAATCTAAATGGGTAACATTTAAACATTAATGTTGGGCATAAAATGTAAAAGAAAATGACCTTAAAATGAGAATGTGTTGATGTTTGAGGAACATTCATGAATACTGAGTACTGGGAACACCTTAAAGTGTGTACTGGGAACACCTTTGTGGTCCCCAGTACTCTGATAACCTGGAGGTACCTGAAGTTCTGAATTCCCCCACCCCCATCTTCACGTTCAGGGAGGGGCGGGGACAAGATTCCCTGAATCCCCTTAACGAGAATACCTAACACCCTGAACCAGGACCTGAGGTTGTACTCTCTCCAACACACGTCTTCAGCCTCGATCTCTCACCAGATATTAAGTCAACTGGGTAAATTACTCTTTAAGCCAATGACCAGTTAATTCACAGTTTTCTCTCTCTCTCTCTCTCTCTCTCTCTCTCTCTCTCTCTCTCTCTCTCTCTCTCTCTCTCTCTTTATTTAAACAGGGTTTTACAAGGTTAGGTTAGGGTTCCTAACTTTATTTACAAGCTAAGAGCTGTTACCTACATCAGCTCTTTCTTTCTCTTTCTCTTTTCCTGTTTGCCTCTCGCTCTTTCTTTCTGTCTGTCTGTCTGTCTGTCTCTCTCTCTCTCTCTCTCTCTCTCTCTCTCTCTCTCTCTCTCTCTCTCTCTCTCTCTCTCTCTCTCTCTCTCTCTCTCTCTCTCTCTCTCTCTCTCTCTCTCTCTCTCTCTCTCTCTCTCTCTTGGGTTATGAGTCCCGATATTTGCTCGTTTGAGATCACGTTCATTCTTCTGGTTTAGCCAGATGCCAGATGCCAGATGCCAGATGCCAGATGCCAGATGCCAGATGCCAGATGCCAGATGCATACTAAACATAAGATTAATAATACAATAGATATACACCAGATCATATACACAGAATATTCTCCTAATATTCGCTAAATATACACTAAATGTAAATCAGATATACGTAGACATGTATAAGATAATCGCAATCACGTGTCCTCTTCAATCAGAGAAAGTAAGGAAGAGTTGATAAGTGTGGCAAATATGTCAGTTTAAGGTTAGGTCAGGAAACAGGACAAGTGTTTCCTGACGCGGGTCCTAGTCATAGGATGACCCTCCACTTGAACATTTGGTCATCTGACCGAGGCCTTCCACTGGCTTACTGGTCCATAATTACGGTTATAATTATAACTATTAGGAATTATTGGGGGTTACATAAGAACATAAGAACATAAGAACGAAGGAACACTGCAGCAGGCCTACTGGCCCATGCGAGGCAGGTCCAAGTCTCCTACCGGCTTTAGCCAATGCACCCAACCTAGTCAGGTCAGGTCACATTGACTTAAGGGAGGAACACGTCAACCGACCTGGTAGCACAAGCTATCAGGTCCAACTCACACCCACCCACATCCACTCATGTATTTATCCAACCTATTTTTAAAACTACACAACGTTCTGGCCTCTATAACTGTACTTGGGAGTTTGTTCCACTCATCCACAACTCTATTACCAAACCAGTACTTTCCTATATCCTTCCTGAATCTGAATTTTTCCAACTTGAAACCATTGCTGCGAGTCCTGTTTAGGCTAGATATTTTCAGCACACTATTTACATCCCCTTTATTTATTCCTGTCTTCCATTTATACACCTCAATCATATCCCCCCTAATTCTACGTCTTTCTAGAGAGTGCAGATTCAGGGCCCTTAGTCTATCCTCATAGGGAAGGTTTCTGATACATGGGATCAACTTTGTCATCCTCCTTTGTACATTTTCCAGAGCATTTATATCCATTCTGTAATACGGTGACCAAAACTGTGCAGCATAATCTAAATGAGGCCTAACCAAGGATGTATAGAGTTGAAGAACAACCTGAGGACTCCTATTATTTATGCTTCTTGATATGAAGCCAAGGATTTTATTAGCTTTATTGCGAACACTTATGCACTGTTGTCTTGGTTTCAGATTACTGCTAACCAGAACTCCTAAATCTTTTTCGCAATCCGTAATATTAAGATCTACATTATTTAGTTTATATGTGGCATGGTTATTGTCCTGTCCAACATTTAGAACTTTGCATTTGTCTATATTAAACTGCATCTGCCACTTCTCCGACCACTGCATCAGTCTATTCAAATCTTCCTGGAGTGCTCTAATGTCCTCGTCAGAATGAATTCGACGGCCTATTATGGTGTCATAGGCAAACTTGCCGATGTCGCTCTTTATGCCCTCATCTATGTCGTTTATGTAGATTGTGAACAGCAGGGGGCCCAACACTGACCCCTGTGGAACACCGCTCGTGACGCTTCCCCACTCTGATTTCTCCCCATTTATGCAAACTCTCTGCTGCCTATTTGTCAACCATGCCTCTATCCAGGAAAAAATTTCTCCTCCTATTCCATGTGCCTTAATTTTCCTCAATAGTCTCTGATGTGGGACCCTGTCAAAAGCCTTACTGAAGTCCATATACACAATATCATATTCATTACCATGATCTACCTCCTCAAATACCTTAGTGAAAAAAGTTAATAAATTCGTAAGGCAGGAACGCCCCTTTGTAAAACCATGCTGAGATTCGTTGATTAATTTATGCTTTTCAAGGTGGCTACGAACTGCCTCGGCAATTATTGATTCCATAAATTTTCCCACTATGGAGGTTAGGCTTATTGGTCTATAGTTCGAAGCTAAGGACCTGTCACCTGCTTTGAAAATAGGTATCACATTTGCCATTTTCCACTTATCTGGCACCATGCCAGTTTATAGTGATATGTTGAAAAGATTAGCCAAAGGTTTGCTAAGCTCCTCTTTACATTCCTTTAGAACCCTTGCATACAGTTCATCAGGGCCTGGGGATTTGTTAGGTTTTAATTTATCTATTTGCCTAAGGACCATGTCATTTGTGACCCTAATCGTGCACAGTTTATTATCGTCCTGTTCCACATAATTTATCATTTCTGGAATATCGCTGGTATCCTCCTGTGTAAAAACTGAGAGGAAGTATGTGTTAAAAATTCTACACATTTCCTTATCACTGTCAGTGAGCTGACCCGAGGAACTTTTGAGTGGGCCTATCTTGTCCCTGATCTTACTTCTGTATACCTGAAAGAATCCTTTTGGGTTAGTCTTCGATTCTCTTGCAACTTTAACCTCATAATCTCTTTTTGCTTTTCTAATTCCCTTTTTTATTTCTCTCTTTAACTGAATATATCGATTTCTTAACTGCCCCTCTCCTCTTTTGATTTGCCTATATATGCCTCTCTTTTGACCAATCAGATATTTTAATCTATTGTTCATCCATTTAGGATCATTTTTGTTTGATCTGATTTCCCTATTTGGAACATAATTTGACTGAGCAGCTAGAACTATGCCCTGGAAAGCATCATATCGGCAACCATCACCACCTACCTGACCCTTAGTCAGGTCATTCCAGTTCAGCTCACCTAAGTAATTTTTCAGTCCTATGAAATCAGCCAAGCGAAAGTCAGGGACGGAGACTTGATTGCCATTATTAGGGGAATTCCATGATATATTAAAACTGAGAGATTTGTGATCACTTTCCCCAAGCTCATCATTAACCTCAAGATTATTAATTAGTGTTTCCCTACTGGCAAGAACCAAGTCAAGGAGGTTATTTCCCCTAGTTGGCTCTGTCACAAACTGTTTTAAAAAACAATCCTGGATCGTATCAAGAAAGTCATCTGACTCTAAATTTCCTGTCAAATTGCTCCAGTCAATCTGTCTATAGTTGAAATCTCCCATTACCACAACATTTTCGTATGTAGATGCCTTACGAATTTCGTCCCATAGAAGTTTACTGCACTCCCTATCAAGATTTGGGGCCCTGTAAATCACACCCAAAATTAGTTTTTCTCGGCCCTCGAGAAGCTGTAACCAAACAGATTCAGTGGCTAACGCTTCTACTTTTATATCTTGTCTAACACAACAATTTAAATTGTCTCTGACATACATCGCTACTCCACCACCCTTCCTGTTGACCCTACCAGTGTCAGCTACCAGTGTCAGCTACCAGTGTCAGCTACCAGTGTCAGCTACCAGTGTCAGCTACCGGTGTCAGCTACCGGTGTCAGCTACCGGTGTCAGCTACCAGTGTCAGCTACCAGTGTCAGCTACCAGTGTCAGCTACCAGTGTCAGCTACCGGTGTCAGCTACCGGTGTCAGCTACCAGTGTCAGCTACCAGTGTCAGCTACCGGTGTCAGCTACCAATGTCAGCTACCAGTGTCAGCTACCAGTGTCAGCTACCAGTGTCAGCTACCAGTGTCAGCTACCTGTGTCAGCTACCAGTGTCAGCTACCAGTGTCAGCTACCAGTGTCAGCTACCAGTGTCAGCTACCAGTGTCAGCTACCAGTATCTTTTATCTGCAGTTCTTGGATTTTATCATAGGCTGTAATCACTGGAGCTCAAGTGAGAGAGATACATCATAATCTACACCTGGAAAATCCTAGAGGGGCTGGTCCCAGATCTGCACATAGAAATCACTCCCTACGAAAGCAAAAGACTGGGAAGATGGTGCAACATGCCATTATCAGGAATGACCTGACCACGAAGTGCTATCATTTAACACCACTTATACTAACACCAGCAACACTGTTGCCAAGCGTCTTACAATTCTCAGTTATATAATGTCACCACCACAACCACCACCAATATTACTACCATCGTAACTACGACGACGACGGCGACGACGACGACGACGACGACGACGACGACGACGACGACCACCACCACCACCACCACCACCACCACCATCACCACCACCAACACCACCACCACCACCACCACCACCACCACCACCACCACCACCACCAGCCGACACTACCAGTGCATGTTGCATGCGCTGACTCTCTTATTACTCAGTACACACACAAGACCAACCACAAATTGGAGGCATATGGCGGTGCAATAATGTCCGCACCTCTATATAAAATCTTTGCAGAAGTCAATACTACCAAGGCTACATGAGAGGTATGTGGCGTGAGCTCCCGCATGAAGGATGCGGTACTGGTGGCAATGTTCCGGAGTCTATTGCAGCTTGTCGAACTGACAGTGAGACCTGACTCGAGCTGAGATCGAGAAAGCTCCATTAATTGATCTTTTTACCAGAAAATGTTGTAACATTAGATAAGTACAAGGAGGAGTCTTAAAGGACCCAGATTTTTATTGGTGTTGGACCTGTTAAACGATAGCATCCGGCCGGATCTACGTGATGGAAATGAAGAAAAAACAGACCATACCGCGGGTGGGGTTTGATCCCGCGGTCAGAGAGTCTGAAAACTCCGGACCGTCGCGCTAACCACTGGGCCAGCTGGCTTCAATAAGATTCATCCAACTAGGTATATTTCTACACCATAGGAAGGTTAGCATAGGCACCACTGTGACCACAAATGCAAGTTTTTACAGACGAATCTTGCGCTAGCGTGGCCGTGACGAACTCTAGCTCAAGTCCCCTCAAAGCCGTCAACATAACTCACGAAATCGTAATGACACGATTGCAAACCCCACCTGTGGCATGGTTTGTTTGCAATCGTGTCATTACGATTTCGTGAGTCAAGAAAAAACAGTTCCAGCACTTCCTAATTCATGGGTGTGGGATGGCCAGATGCACCCATCACCCATCAGTGGGGGTGATGGACGGGAGGAAGATGGGTGTTACGTGCACCTGGTTAGTTACTACTAGACGTTCACAACATCAACTGCAAATCCTCTATTCATCAAATTAAGCAAGAAATCCAGAGCCATCTAGTGGTGGTATGCAGTCCTAGTCACTGATACGTATGTTGTGGCCTTTTGACATGGGTTCCCAGGCAGCTCTAGAGGTGGTACCTCTCGTTGTGTTTATATACAAGTATAAAATAAGTTATTTCTAGTCTAGCTTCTTTGTCAGGTGATATTTGTGTCACACTAGAAGTATCTCGCAGCGTAACTCAGCCTGCAGGAGAAGATATATGAAGATACATAACGATGACACCCAGGTGCTGCACATATATCTTATTCATCAGCTTGTCGGTATTGTATACCATCATTGTAATAACACCAATATTGCGGACCTGGAGGAGAAGTACTGGAGTTTGTTTAATGGCTCTGCCATTACCACTGCCTCCACTAGCCCCACTATCAACGTTACTGCCACCATTATCACCGCCACCGCCACCATTGCCACTGTTTGTGCAGTAAATCCTCCAGTCGTGAGATTTCGTTTACCTTCGCTGAAGTTTATCACGTGAACAGAGGAATTATTGTTCTGGGGATGTCTGCAGCCGATGAAAGGGAATGTTGAAACTAAGATGAAGGTACGGTGAAGGTGTGTAGCTCTCTGCACCTTCATGAAGCTACGAACGTACGGTGAAGGTGTGTAGCTCTCTGCACCTTCATGAAGCTACGAACGTACGGTGAACGTGTGTCGCCGCTCCTTCATTCTCCACGAAGCTAAAATTGCTACTATTCCTGGAGCTCAGCATAAGCTAAAACAAAAAGGAGATTTATAATATTCGACCTTCCTTAGCGCCATAACGACCTTCCTTATCGCCATAACAACCTTCCTTAGCGCCATAACGACCTTCCTTACCGCCATAAGCCTGAGAAGGACGAAAAAAATTAACGAGTATGGAAAAGCAACGATAAAGAACGTGAACGAAGAAAAATAAAAATAAGTGGTGAGACCACTTGATGTTTCCCTTTACGAGTATTTTGCGTAGCACAACGAGAAACTTGTTTATCTAATGTAACTTACTGTTACTTCTCTGTGTCTAACATTAATATTTCTGTAATGGTTAATGGGGTTTCAAGTCCATCGACCTACACGAGGGTCGTTAAGGCTGCATACCTCAGGTTCACCACCAGTCAAGAATACTTTAATTCTCAGAGTACAGATTAAAGTATATTCTGAGTGTATATACACCGAAAGACATACACCTCTCGGTGTATATACACTGAGAGACACACACCTCTCGGTGTATATACACTGAGAGACACACACCTCTCGGTGTATATACACTGAGAGACACACACCTCTCTGTTTGTATGCACTGAAATATTTTATATCAGTTAATCTGGGATGAAGGTGAAAGTGTTTAAAGTATAAGTCAGTAGGACAACACCAGCAACATAAATGTTGGGTTATTGATGTAACTTGTAAGACGAAGCTTGCCGCTCTAACTCTGTAATTACTTTCAAGATAATTAAGAGTTTTTTTTACAATATAATGTGATTGAATATATATATATATATATATATATATATATATATATATATATATATATATATATATATATATATATATATATATATATATATATATATATACTTGTGGCTGGGATATTAAACTTGTAGCTGGGATATTGAATTTGTGGCTGGGATATTGAATTTGTAGCTGGGATATTGAATTTGTAGCTGGGATATTAAACTTGTAGCTGGGATATTGAATTTGTGGCTGGGATATTAAACTTGTAGCTGGGATATTGAATTTGTAGCTGGGATATTAAACTTATAGCTGGGATATTGAATTTGTAGCTGGGATATTAAACTTGTAGCTGGGATATTGAACTTGTGGCTGGGATATTAAACTTGTAGCTGGGATATTGAACTTGTGGCTGGGATATTGAATTTGTAGCTGGGATATTGAATTTGTGGCTGGGATATTAAACTTGTAGCCGGGATATTCAACTTGTAGCTGGGATATTAAACTTGTAGCTGGGATATTGAATTTGTGGCTGGGATATTAAACTTGTAGCTGGGATATTGAATTTGTAGCTGGGATATTAAACTTGTAGATGGGATATTGAATTTGTGGCTGGGATATTAAACTTGTAGCCGGGATATTAAACTTGTAACTGGGATATTAAATTTCTGGCTGGGATATTAAACTTGTGGCTTGGTTATTAAACTTGTGGCTGGGATATTAAACTTGTAGCTGCCATATTGAACTTGTGGCTTGGATATTAAACTTGTGGCTGGGATATTAAACTTGTAGCTGGGATATTAAACTTGTAGCTGGGATATTAAACTTGTGGCTGGGATATTAAACTTGTAGCTGGGATATTCAACTTGTAGCTGGGATATTAAACTTGTAGCTGGGATATTAAACTTGTAGCTGGGATATTAAACTTGTAGCTGGGATATTCAACTTGTAGCTGGGATATTAAACTTGTAGCTGGGATATTAAACTTGTAGCTGGGATATTAAACTTGTAGCTGGGATATTCAACTTGTAGCTGGGATATTAAACTTGTAGCTTAAATATTAAACTTGTAGCTGGGATATTCAACTTGTAGCCTGGATATTAAACTTGTAGCTGGGATATTCAACTTGTAGCTGGGATATTAAACTTGTAGCTGGGATATTAAACTTGTAGCTGGGATATTCAACTTGTAGCTGGGATATTAAACTTGTAGTTGTGATATTAAACTTGTAGCTGGGATATTCAACTTGTAGCTGGGATATTAAACCTGTAGCTGGGATATTAAACTTGTAGCTGGGATATTCAACTTGTGGCTGTGATATTAAACTTGTAGCTGGGATATTCAACTTGTAGCTGGGATATTAAACTTGTAGCTGGGATATTCAACTTGTAGCTGGGATATTAAACTTGTAGTTGTGATATTAAACTTGTAGCTGGGATATTCAACTTGTAGCTGGGATATTAAACCTGTAGCTGGGATATTAAACTTGTAGCTGGGATATTAAACTTGTTGCTGGGATATTAAACTTGTAGCTGGGATATTCAACTTGTAGCTGGGATATTCAACTTGTAGCTGGGATATTAAACTTGTAGTTGTGATATTCAACTTGTAGCTGGGATATTAAACATGTAGCTGGGATATTCAACTTGTAGCTGGGATATTCAACTTGTAGCTGGGATATTAAACTTGTAGTTGTGATATTAAACTTGTAGCTGGGATATTCAACTTGTAGCTGGGATATTAAACCTGTAGCTGGGATATTAAACTTGTAGCTGGGATATTAAACTTGTAGCTGGGATATTAAACTTGTAGCTGGGATATTAAACTTGTAGCTGGGATATTAAACTTGTAGCTGGGATATTAAACCTGTAGCTGGGATATTAAACTTGTAGCTGGGATATTAAACTTGTAGCTGGGATATTAAACTTGTAGCTGGGATATTAAACCTGTAGCTGGGATATTAAACTTGTAGCTGGGATATTAAACATGTAGCTGGGATATTCAACTTGTAGCTGGGATATTCAACTTGTAGCTGGGATATTAAACTTGTAGCTTTGATATTAAACTTGTAGCTGGGATATTAAACTTGTAGCTGGGATATTAAACTTGTAGCTGAGATATTAAACTTGTAGCTGGGTTATTAAACCTGTAGCTGGATATTAAACTTGTAGCTGGGATATTAAACTTGTAGTTGTGATATTAAACTTGTAGCTGGGATATTAAACTTGTAGCTGGGATATTCAACTTATAGCTGGGATATTAAACCTGTAGCTGGGATATTAAACTTGTAGCTGGGATATTAAACTTGTAGCTGGGATATTAAACTTGTAGCTGGGATATTAAACATGTAGCTGGGATATTAAACATGTAGCTGGGATATTAAACTTGTAGCTGGGATATTAAACTTGTAGCTGGGATATTAAACATGTAGCTGGGATATTAAACATGTAGCTGGGATATTAAACTTGTAGCTGGGATATTCAACTTGTAGCTGGGATATTAAACTTGTAGCTGGGATATTCAACTTGTAGCTGGGATATTAAACTTGTAGCTGGGATATTAAACTTGTAGCTGGGATATTCAACTTGTAGCTGGGATATTAAACTTGTGGCTGGAATATTAAACCAAAAGAACTTCCTGTTTATGTTGTGGCAGAAAATCATCTGACAAACTATGAGTGAGAGGAAGTTAGAAGAGGATCGGGGAGTCTACATGGCCAGGAGGAAACAGGCACTGAGTCTGGTGCGTGCGAGAAAAACCAGATCTAAACGAGGAGTGCCAGTAGTGCCAGTTACGTATTTATAAGTAAAACACAAGTATAGAGCACGTTACAAAAGCGTCTAAGGCTCTCCCTCGGCTTGAAGATGCAACTAATTTATAATTAACGTGAGAAATAGCGCAACCCCTTACAACTGTGGGATATATATATATATATATATATATATATATATATATATATATATATATATATATATATATATATATATATATATATACATATATATATATATATATATATATATATATATATATATATATATATATATATATATATATATATATATATATATATATATATATATATATATATTTATTTATATATGGTCACAAAGCCTTATCATTCAGACAAGATAAACAGAGTCTCCCAGCTGAGCTGATATCAGCCAAATCCTCCAGCGGGCTACTGACAACACTGTGATCTACACTGAGGATAAATTTAAGTTACTACGTAAGGATAATATTAAGGATAAAAAAAAAACAGCTCAGAGTACAAGACAAACTCAAATGACTCAACAGAGGGAAGCTTAATGTGAGAGACCTGTGAGTAATAATGTCAGAGAATCTCACGTTCGAGGAGCATAATAATAATATCGTTATCGTCACTGCAAGGAAAAGACAAGTTGGATAACTAGAACTTTCAAAACAAAAGAGGCCCAGCCAGTGTTGATAATATTTATTCAGGTCACTCGTCCTCTCTCGGCTGGAATATTGCTGTATACTAATAGCCCTTCAAGCCAGGCGAAATTGCAGAACCGGTGGACGTACAGAGAACCTTCACAGCTTGTATAACCTGAGTCAAACACCTTAATTACTGAGAGCGCTTGAAGTCCCTAGAACTGTTCTCCTTAGAATGTAGACGAGAAGGACACATAACATTCAATACCTGGAAAACTCAGTAGGGCTTGCACCCAGACCGGCGCACAGAAAGTACTACTTATGAACACAAGAGGCTTGGCAGATGGTCCAGGATACCTCCAATGAAAAGCAAGGAAGATATGAGTACAAAAAGAGATAACTCAATAAATTTAAGGGACCCAAGACTCTCCAACGTCCTCCCACCGAACATAATGGGAATTGGCAACATATCCCTAGTTGTCTTCAAGAAGGATCTCGATACGTTCCCTTAAGCAGTTCCTAATCAGCCTAGCTGTGATGCATACACTGAACTGCTGGCGGCGAGCACAAACAACATGAAGGATTACACCAGCATCCAGTGAGCTTAGTCTGGGACCGGTCAGCTGGGAAACTCACAAGAAAATACTAGGGAGGAGGTTACCTGGAGGTCCCAGGTCCCTTGTGAAACGGAGAGAGAGAGAGAGAGAGAGAGAGAGAGAGAGAGAGAGAGAGAGAGAGAGAGAGAGAGAGAGAGAGAGAGAGAGAGAGAGAGAGAGAGAGAGAGAGAGAGAGAGAGAGACAGACAGACAGACAGACAGACAGACAGAGATAGAGAGAGAGAGAGAGAGAGAGAGAGAGAGAGAGAGAGAGAGAGAGAGAGAGAGAGAGAGAGAGAGAGAGAGAGAGAGAGAGAGAGAGAGAGAGAGAGAGAGAGAGAGAGAGAGAGAGAGAGAGAGAGAATGGAAGTTTGAAATTCAAGGAAGGAATCGTTTTTCGACGTGAGGTGTTCAGTGGCTGAGAGGTGATAGTATGCAGTCCACGCCAGTCCTGGGAAGTGGCCGCTACCTTACTGCTGGCAGAGAGGCGGGGTGGGAGGCAGGGAGGCAGGGTGGCAGGGAGGCAGGGTGGCAGGGAGACAGGGAGGCAGGGTGGCAGGATGGCAGGCAAGCAGGGAAAGAGGGAAGCAGAGAGGCGGGAAGAATGTAGAGAGGGAGAGGATGGATGAATGTGCGGAGAGAGGGAACAATTCATCAAATTCCCCCATTTATAGAGAAGGTTAACACGATGTTTCGGTCTTTCTTGGATACCTTTAACAGGTGGGGGATGGTGTCACTACCTTTCGCTCGGCTCCTGGTCGACACATTGCTTCCCAGTTTGACTCTGTCCTGTTTTCGTGAGGAAACACGCCACGGAATTGCTCTAAACACTTCACTTACGAATTTTGACGAGACATCAGTGTGTGTGTGTGTATGTGTGTGTATGTGTGTGTGTGTGTGTGTGTGTGTGTGTGTGTGTGTGTGTGTGTATGTGTGTGTATGTGTGTGTGTGTGTGTGTGTGTATGTGTGTGTGTGTGTGTGTGTGTGTGTTTGTGTGTGTATGTGTGTGTGTGTGTGTGTGTGAGTGTGTGTGTGTGTGTGTGTGTGTGTGGGTGTGTGTGTGTGTGGATGTGGGTGTGTGTGTGTGTACTCACCTAATTGTACTCACCTAATTGTGGTTGCAGGGGTCGAGACTCAGTTCCTGGCCCCGCCTCATCACTGATCGCTACTGGATCCTCTCTCTCTCTGCTTCCTGAGCTTTGTCATACCTCTTCTTAAAACTATGTATGGTTCCTGCCTCCACTACTTCACTTGCTAGGCTATTCCACTTGCTGACAACTCTATGACTGAAGAAATACTTCCTAACGTCCCTGTGACTCGTCTGAGCCTTCAGCTTCCAGTTGTGACCCCTTGTCCCTGTGTCCCCTCTCTGGAACATCCTATCTCTGTCCACCTTGTCTATTCCCCGCAGTATCTTGTATGTCGTTATCATGTCTCCCCTGACCCTTCTGTCCTCCATTGTCGTCAGTCCGATTTCCCTTAACCTTTCCTCGTACGACATTCCCTTGAGCTCTGGGACTAGCCTTGTTGCAAACCTTTGTACTTTCTCTAACTTCTTGACGTGCTTGACCAGGTGTGGGTTCCAGACTGGTGCTGCATACTCCAGTATGGGCCTAACATACACAGTGTACAGTGTCTTGAACGATTCCTTATTAAGGTATCGGAACACTATTCTCAGGTTTGCCAGGCGCCCGTATGCTGCAGCGGTTATTTGGTTGTGTGTGTGTGTACTCACCTATTTGTACTCACCTATT
The DNA here is from genome assembly GCF_038502225.1 of Cherax quadricarinatus. Taxonomy (NCBI): domain Eukaryota; kingdom Metazoa; phylum Arthropoda; class Malacostraca; order Decapoda; family Parastacidae; genus Cherax; species Cherax quadricarinatus. The sequence continues at coordinate 22,358,474 of NC_091327.1, read as the reverse complement.
TGTGGTTGCAGGGGTCGAGTCCTAGCTCCTGGCCCCGCCTCTTCACCGGTTGCTACTAGGCCCTCTCTCTCCCCGCTCCATGAGCTTTATCAAACCTCGTCTTAAAACTGTGTATGGTTCCTGCCTCCACTACGTCATTTTCTAGGCTATTCCACTGCCTTACAACTCTATGACTAAAGAAATACTTCCTACTATCTCTCTGACTCATTTGTGTCTTCAACTTTCAATTGTGGCCTCTTGTTTCTGTGTCCCCTCCCTGGAACATCCTGTCTTTGTCCACCTTGTCTATTCCACGCAGTATTTTATATGTCGTTATCATGTCTTCCCTGACCCTCCTGTCCTCCAGTGTCGTCAGGCCGATTTCCCTTAATCTTTCCTCATAGGACATTCCCCTTAGCTCTGGAACTAACCTTGTCGCAAACCTTTGTACTTTCTCTAGTTTCTTGACGTGCTTTATCAAGTGCGGGTTCCAAACAGGTGCTGCATACTCCAGTATGGGCCTGACATACACGGTGTACAGTGTCTTGAATGATTCCTTACTAAGGTATCGGAATGCTGTTCTCAGGTTTGCCAGGCGCCCATATGCTGCAGCAGTTATCTGATTGATGTGTGCTTCCGGAGACATGCTCGGTGTTATACTCACCCCAAGATCTTTCTCCTTGAGTGAGGTTTGCAGTCTTTGGCCACCTAGCCTATACTCTGTCTGTGGTCTTCTGTGCCCTTCCCCTATCTTCATGACTTTGCATTTGGCAGGATTAAATTCGAGAAGCCATTTGCTGCACCAGGTGTCCAGTCTGTCCAGGTCTCTTTGAAGTCCTGCCTGGTCCTCATCAGATTTAATTCTCCTCATTAACTTCACATCATCTGCAAACAGGGACACTTCTGAGTCTAACCCTTCCGTCATGTCGTTCACATATACCAAAAATAGCACTGGTCCTAGGACCGACCCATGTGGGACCCCGCTCGTCACAGGTGCCCACTGTG
>NC_091327.1:22342490-22354990 GCF_038502225.1 Cherax quadricarinatus | reverse complement strand
ATGTCATAGAACTCCAGTAGGTTTGTGACACAGGATTTCCCGTCCCTGAAACCATGCTGGCTGCTGTTGATGAGATCATTCCTTTCTAGGTGTTCCACCACTCTTCTCCTGATAATCTTCTCCATGATTTTGCATACTATACATGTCAGTGACACTGGTCTGTAGTTTAATGCTTCATGTCTGTCTCCTTTTTTAAAGATTGGGACTACATTTGCTGTCTTCCATGCCTCAGGCAATCTCCCTGTTTCGATAGATGTATTGAATATTGTTGTTAGGGGTACACATAGCGCCTCTGCTCCCTCTCTCAATACCCATGGGGAGATGTTATCTGGCCCCATTGCCTTTGAGGTATCTAGCTCACTCAGAAGCCTCTTCACTTCTTCCTCGGTTGTGTGCACTGTGTCCAGCACTTGGTGGTGTGCCCCACCTCTCCGTCTTTCTGGAGTCCCTTCTGTCTCCTCTGTGAACACTTCTTTGAATCTCTTGTTGAGTTCTTCACATACTTCCCGGTCATTTCCTGTTGTCTCTCCTCCTTCCTTCCTTAGCCTGATTACCTGGTCCTTGACTGTTGTTTTCCTCCTGATGTGGCTGTACAACAGTTTCGGGTCAGATTTGGCTTTCGCTGCTATGTCATTTTCATATTGTCTTTGGGCCTCCCTTCTTATCTGTGCATATTCATTTCTGGCTCTACGACTGTTCTCCTTATTCTCCTGGGTCCTTTGCCTTCTATATTTCTTCCATTCCCTAGCACACTTGGTTTTTGCCTCCCTGCACCTTTGAGTAAACCATGGGCTCATCCTGGCTTTTTCATTACTCCTGTTACCCTTGGGTACAAACCTCTCCTCAGCCTCCTTGCATTTTATTGCTACATATTCCATCATCTCATTAACTGGTTTCCCTGCCAGTTCTCTGTCCCACTGAACCCCGTTCAGGTAGTTCCTCATTCCTGTGTAGTCCCCTTTCTTGTAGTTTGGCTTCATTCGTCCTGGCCTTCCTGCTTCTCCCTCCACTTGTAGCTCTACTGTGTATTCGAAGCTTACAACCACATGGTCACTGGCCCCAAGGGGTCTTTCATATGTGATGTCCTCGATATCTGCACTACTGAAGGTGAATACTAAGTCCAGCCTTGCTGGTTCATCCTCTCCTCTCTCTCTTGTAGTGTCCCTTACGTGTTGGTACATGAAGTTCTCCAGTACCACCTCCATCATCTTAGCCCTCCAAGTATCTTGGCCCCCATGTGGGTCCAAGTTCTCCCAATCTATCTCCTTGTGGTTAAAGTCACCCATGATCAGGAGCTTTGCCCTGCATGCATGAGCTCTTCTGGCCACTCTAGCTAGTGTGTCAACCATCGCTCTATTGCTCTCGTCGTACTCTTGCCTTGGCCTCCTGCTGTTCTGTGGTGGGTTATACATCACTGCTATTACCACCTTGGGACCTCCAGAGTGAAGTGTTCCCACTATGTAATCACTTTCTTCTCCGCTATCTTCTCTCTCCAGCTCATCAAAATTCCAGCGATTTTTGATCAGCAACGCCACTCCTCCACCCCCCCTGTTCCCTCTGTCTTTCCTCAGGATTTGGTATCCCGTTGGAAAGATGGCATCTGTTATCATACCTGTAAGCTTGGTTTCTGTGAGAGCTATGATGTCCGGTGATGCTTCTTTGACTCTTTCTTGCCACTCCTCCCACTTATTTGTTATTCCATCAGCGTTTGTGTACCATACCTTCAGTTTCCTTTCCAACACTGTGGTTTGGGGGGCCTGTGAGGGTGGGAGACCTGGTGGCATACTGTGGGGTTCTATAGCTTGGTGTTGGGTGGAGGCTGTGGGTATGGATTGTAGGGTGTGTTGGGATGGTGTGATAGGTTGTATGGTTCTGAGAGTAGTTGTGTGTGTGCTTGCCCTTGCTGTTCTGTCCTGCTCTGACAGACCTCTGCTGGTTCCCTCCTTGTCTCTTTTCCTAGCTCCTTTCGCTTTTTTGTCCTCTCCCTCAGCTGCTGTCGTTCTGATTTTGTTCTGTCTCTGTCTAGGAACACCCTCTTGTACTCTTCCGAGTATTTCAATCGTGGTTTCTCTTGGAGGATCCTGTTCCGCACTGTTTCCGTCCTGAGAATCAGCTTGATTGGTCGGTTTCTGTGTGTGTGTGTGTGTGTGTGTGTGTGTGTATGTGTGTGTGTGTATGTGTGTGTGTGTGCATGTGTGTGTGTGTGTGTGTGTGTGTGTGTGTGTGTGTATGTGTGTGTGTGTGTGTACTCACCTAGTTGTACTCACCTAGTTGAGGTTGCGGGGGTCGAGTCCGAGCTCCTGGCCCCGCCTCTTCACTGATCGCCACTAGGTCACTCTCCCTGAGCCGTGAGCTTTATCGTACCTCTGCTTAAAGCTATGTATGGATCCTGCCTCCACTACATCGCTTCCCAAACTATTCCACTTACTGACTACTCTGTGGCTGAAGAAATACTTCCTAACATCCCTGTGATTCATCTGTGTCTTTAGCTTCCAACTGTGTCCCCTTGTTACTGTGTCCAATCTCTGGAACATCCTGTTTTTGTCCACCTTGTCAATTCCTTTCAGTATTTTGTATGTCGTTATCATGTCCCCCCTATCTCTCCTGTGTGTGTGTGTGTGTGTGTGTGTGTGTGTGTATGTGTGTGTGTGTGTGTGTGTGTATGTGTGTGTGTGTGTGTGTGTGTGTGTGTCTGTGTGTGTGTGTGTGTGTGTGTGTGTGTGTTTGTGTGTGTGTGTGTGTGTATGTGTGTGTGTGTGTGTGTGTGTGTGTGTGTTTGTGTGTGTGTGTGTGACAGGTCAGAGTTGGCCAGGGGCACAGAGAGGGGAGAGGAAATAAGAGGAAAGAGGGATTAAGGAGAGAAGAGAGGGAGAGAGAAAGAGAGAGAGATGCAAGGCAGAGAAAGAGGGGGAAAGTAAAAAGACAGATAAAAGGGACGAGAGAGAGGGAAAGAGAGAGAAAACATGCTATTTGTTTGCAAAAAAGAAATCTTGATTTATTACAGTCTTACAACAAAAAAAGTGTTCCATTGTTTTTAAGCGGTACAGGATACACTAAACTATCGCATCTAGACCGAAAAGCCAGCGGAAGGCTTCGGTCATATGACCAAGAAGGTGCACCTAGGTGCTCATCATGTGACCAACACCAGCTATGGTAGATAGTCTACCATTACACCTGACTAACCAAGTACTACCACTACTACTATGTATTTTAGGCTACAGTGATATCCTGAACGATTTCTCGCTGTATTGCTTGATATTGTAACAGCAATAATAGCAGCAGCAGCAGCAGCAGCAGCAGCAGCAGCAGCAGCAGCAGCAGCAGCAGCAGCACCTGTCTCTCAGTCTGTTCCATACTCTTACCTTCCTCCATCTACCACACTCTTACCTTCCTCCATCTATCACACTCTTACTTTCCTCCATCTACCACACTCTTACCTTCCTCCATCTACCACACTCTTACCTTCCTCCATCTATCACACTCTTACCTTCCTCCATCTATCACACTCTTACTTTCCTCCATCTACCACACTCTTACCTTCCTCCATCTATCACACTCTTACCTTCCTCCATCTACCACACTCTTACCTTCCTCCATCTATCACACTCTTACCTTCCTCCATCTACCACACTCTTACCTTCCTCCATCTATCACACTCTTACTTTCCTCCATCTACCACACTCTTACCTTCCTCCATCTATCACACTCTTACCTTCCTCCATCTATCACACTCTTACCTTCCTCCATCTACCACACTCTTACCTTCCTCCATCTATCACACTCTTACCTTCCTCCATCTATCACACTCTTACCTTCCTCCATCTACCACACTCTTACCTTCCTCCATCTATCACACTCTTACCTTCCTCCATCTATCACACTCTTACCTTCCTCCATCTATCACACTCTTACCTTCCTCCATCTATCACACTCTTACCTTCCTCCATCTATCACACTCTTACCTTCCTCCATCTATCACACTCTTACCTTCCTCCATCTACCACACTCTTACCTTCCTCCATCTATCACACTCTTACCTTCCTCCATCTATCACACTCTTACCTTCCTCCATCTATCACACTCTTACCTTCCTCCATCTATCACACTCTTACTTTCCTCCATCTATCACACTCTTACCTTCCTCCATCTACCACACTCTTACCTTCCTCCATCTATCACACTCTTACCTTCCTCCATCTACCACACTCTTACCTTCCTCCATCTATCAACCCGTTCCATCCTAACGAAGAGAGAGAATATTAAAACATCCCTAAACCAGAAATAATGACAATTATTGTAATTACCTGCCTCTTTACATTAATTTACCCCTTCATTTATTTCTTTATTAATATATATATATATATATATATATATATATATATATATATATATATATATATATATATATATATATATATATATATTATATATATGTCGTGCCGAATAGGTAAAACTTTTCGATTTTGGCTTAAATAGCTACGCTCTTCTTGCCGAACAAGGCAAGCGAAAAATTGTGTATGTAATAATTTCGTAAAAATCATTCTGAACCTAACGGAAAAAATATATTTCATTGTCTTTGTTTATTGTTAAATTATTGTAAATTTATTTATAGTATATTTTGTTGGATTAAGTTAAATTAAATTGCACTTGTTATAATAAAGTCAGGTAAGTTTTCTAAGGTTCTTTTGGTACAAAATTATTAATTTTCATATTGCACAAATATATATATATATATATATATATATATATATATATATATATATATATATATATATATATATATATATATATATATATATATATATATATATATATATATATATATATATATATATATATATATATATATATATATATGAATAAATGGTTAAGGGGACGTGGAAGTAAATGTTTTTCTGGGATCATTTTATCTGGGGAATGTTGTTGGTGGGTCAGAGGAAGCTCCACAACGCTGGTTTAAAAAATATATTAATGTTTTTGTTGTGTATCCAATCTGATAAATGGCGTGTAAAAAAGTGTTTTGATCAGCGGGAGTGACATGATATCCTCTCCCGTGTCACCCTTTATCATTCCACTCTCCTCTTCTCTCTCCTCTTCTCTCTCCTCTTCTCTCTCCTCTTCTCTCTCCTCTTCTCTCTCCTCTTCTCTCTCCTCTTCTCTCTCCTCTTCTCTGCTCGTTTAATCTAGGATATCTCTCCGTTTATCAAAGCAATAACTGACTCACTAAACGTTATGGATTCGTCTGTCTATTTTTAACTCACTTCTTACAATCTTTTACGACATTTTGGTGTTGAAGAGGTTAATTATAACAATTAAGGAAGCATATCATTAGGGTAAGATCCCCTAAATCCTCACTGGCAACTATGTCCGTAGCTCGGTTGACAGCACATTCCGCACACATTGAGGTTCGAGATTCGATCCCTGGTACGGGTGGAAACATTGCTGCAACAAGTAGGTACGTGGGTGTTAGCCGATTGCTATGGGTGTCATCGTGGGGACAAAATTACCCTAAGGTGCCAGAAATAATCTGCATAACAATGGGCTTTCTATACAGTATACCATTTCTGTCAGCTAGGACTGTATAAGTTGTATCATGTAACAGTAGAATTAAAGATTATTATTATTATTATTATTATTATTATTATTATTATTATTATTATTATTATTATTATTATTATTATTATTATTATTATTATTATTATTATTATTATTATTATTAAGTTCCCATTTGGTACTGATCTGCTTAGCTGTGTACTGCTGGTGCCCCTCAAACCACACTCAGTATGCTGACAGACTTGAAGCTGGTATTATATCTTGTGACTGGGGACAACGAACATACACGTCTGTATAAAGATGTGTGATGTTGAGCAAGACAACGTTTCGCTTAGCTCTGAGCCTTTTCAAGCTTGACAAGTGTGATAAATCTCACACCAAAGCTTGGTTGATCAAGAACAGTCTCCAAGAACTTAACTATTTCTCTCTTGAAGACAGGTAGAGTCTTCCTAATTCCAATTTATTATGAAGGGAAAGTGTCAAGAAGTCTCGGGCATTTTACATTTAATGGGAAGTACAGTGCCTGTACTCTGAAGGAGGGCCGGAGGCGGGTAGTACAGTGCCTGTACTCTGAAGGAGGGCCGGAGGCGGGTAATACAGTGCCTGTACGCTGAAGGAGGGCCGGAGGCGGGTAGTACAGTGCCTGTACTCTGAAGGAGGGCCGGAGGCGGGTAATACAGTGCCGGTACGCTGAAGGAGGGCCGGAGGCGGGTAGTACAGTGCCTGTACGCTGAAGGAGGGCCGGGGGCGGGTAATACAGTTCCTGTACTCTGAAGGAGGGCCGGAGGCGGGTAGTACAGTGCCTGTACGCTGAAGGAGGGCCGGAGGCGGGTAATACAGTGCCTGTACTCTGAAGGAGGGCCGGAGGCGGGTAATACAGTGCCTGTACTCTGAAGGAGGGCCGGAGGAGGAAAGTACGGTGTCTGTACTCAGAAGGAGGACTGCAGGTGGGGGAAACACAATGCCTGAACGCTGAAGGAGAGTTGGAGTTGAGATGTACAGTACATGTACTCAGACAGAGGGGTGGAGGTGGGAAGTACATTGATTTCCTAGCATTTATTTTCACAATACAAAAACCATCACGATGCGAAAAACAACTAACAGTTACGAAACATTATTGTTAACACGAACAGACAGCTCAGGGGAGATTAACATTCAGCTCCGAGTAAACAGCTTCCGTTGCTGGTGTTTGTAAAATATTCCAAACAGTGTTTCGTAAGCTAATTTATATTGATTTGTAACTACGGTGGAAGTTATGGAGGCAGAGCCGTGAGAGCCAAACACGTGATAAGAGGCTCAGAGGAATGAATAATGAGGAACAAGGAGACTCGCGGCCAGTTAGGTAAGGAGTGTATTCATGAGATTATGGTGTCACGGCAAGACGTCTGAGTCTTTTCTCAGAAGCGTTCTCATAGCTGTCTTACAGCCCTCTCACAGCTCACATAACTCATATGTGGGTCCCTCAAGGAGACCAGGACCACTAGGAGGTCCCAGTGTATACTAGAGTGTACCAGACGCTCGTCCCACAACCAGGATAAATCTCCTCTCTTGGAGGCCAGAAAGTTATATAGAAGAAAAGCGTGACTTACATGGCCTACACCTGCTGGCCTGTGACTGTGGGAGTGTGTGAAGGTGTGTGAGAGTGTGTGTGTGTGTGTGTGTGTGTGTGTGTGTGTGTGTGTGTGTGTATGTCTGTGTGTGTGTGAAGGTGTGGGGGAGTGAGTGAAAGTGTGTGGAAGTTTGGGAGTGAGGGAGTATGGTTGAGGGAGTGAGAGTATGGAAATGGATGTGGATGCCAGTACATGGATATGTCACCACTCCCCCAGTCGACAAATCCCGGTCCCACACCAGATATACACACAACAAGTTATCACCAGTAATGCCATTGTCAATTAATGAAATTATATAAATAAATGCAATTGTGTTATACACAGAGTGGCGCCGACCGACCAAGCTGTACTGGGATGCAAGGCTCACGATGATGTTTTCATAGTGTGGTGAAACACAGCTGGAAGCTTACCTGGCCATTAACCAGCTGTTGGTTATTGATGATACGCAGGTGTGGCGTCCTCGGATACGCATGTGTGCACCGGCGTATGTACGCTCAACTCTTCCCCATCACAGCGTATGCGAGTGTGCTCACACTGCCTTCCCTTCATCACTAACACCGACACTACCGTCACTATCACAGAGTGGTCACCATAATCACTATCAACACTACCACTGCAACCAACCATTGACCACTACTACCATCACTACCACGTCAACTACACGGAAATACCCATACCTTCGCTACACCGCTGTTGATCCTCCACCCGTCATCCTACAATCCTTTATTTTATTCTTTCCTTATCTTCACCACATGCAGACCAATCCTCTCATTTCTACCACCTCTTGATCCTTCCCTCATCTATTCCCTATTCTCTTTCAACCAACCCTTTCCTTTCAAACACACTCTCAATGGTCACTAAAGGTTGATATGTCAAGATATCTAATTAATGAAAATAAGATACTACATACATTAAGCAAATTTCCTACATTTCCTTCTAACAAATAACTGAACTCTAAATATAAATCCAGATGTGTTTCTGTAAATCCTCTTGGAGCCTAGTTTCTAAGCCGTTTGTGTTTCCAAGGCAGAATACCAAGAATGAACCATACAGTCACCACGGATATCAAATAATATGAGTGAAGTAAATAACAGAATAGAGAAAGCACACCCAGACTTTATCATGATCACAGAGACCAAGCTAACAGAAGTGGTAATTAATGCCATTTTTTTGAAGATACGGTTCAGTGGATCAAAAATGGGCTAGAGGAAAATGATTACCACAAAACCCTAATAGACAGAAAATGGAAATATAAATTACTGAAAAACTAAATAATTATGGAAATAATATACAGCCAGCTACGAAGATCAGAAAAAAATCTGAAGCCTGACAGGAATCAGAAGGAGATTACTACCATTGATTTCAGAGTCAACATTTCATGGAACTCCTAAGAGGGTGAGGACACAGAGCTAGCAAGATTTCTGCTGGCCAGGTCGACACACCACCTCTGCTGGCCAGGATTTGTCGACACACCATCTCTGCTGGCCTGGTCGACACATCACCTCTGCTGGCCAGGTTAGATCAACACACATATCACCTCTGCTGGCCAGGTTTGGTCGACACACACTACCTCTGCTGGCCATGTTAGATCAACACACACTTCCTCTGCTGGCCAGGTTAGATCAACACACACCACCTCTGCTGGCCAGGTTTGGTCGACACACACACCACCTCTGCTGGCCAGGTTTGGTCGACACACACACACCACCTCTGCTGGCCAGGTTTGGTCAACGCAACATTTTTACTGACCAGGTTTGGTCAACACACCATTTCTGCTTGCCAGGTTTGGTCAACACACCACCTCTGCTGACCAGGTCGACGATACACACCACCTCTGCTGGCCAGGTAGACACACATCGTCACTGGTGGCCAGGTTGACACACACCACCTCTGCTGGCCGGGTCGACACACCACCTCTACAGATCAACCTTGTCCAGCACAACTCTGAGCCAACTATATCTTTAACGAACCTCTGTTAATTTCACCGAAATAATCGAAGTCTTGTAATAACCTTCCGACTTATTTCCCGAATTTTTTCCAAGACCTTTAAGCTTCACACTGAGGAAACAAAAGAATAAAATAAGTAGAAGGACTGGAAAGAGCGAGAGGATCATTTGGAACGAGAAGAACATGAGAAACGGGAGGAGCAGGAATAACGGGATTAAGAGTGAAGCCTCCTGCCTTGTATTTCGCCTCGTATCCTGCCTGGTATCCTGCCTTGCTCTCTCGCGGAAAAATACTCTTTTATTCAACAAGGGTAAACATGACCAGTTCTAGTTCCTCTCTATACTTTACTTCCCGGCTGCTTCCTGAATTTTTTTTTTTTTGGGGGGGGATGATTCATTTTCCGTAGTAAAGCCTGGGTAAATGTCCAGGAAGTAGACGACCCACTGTGACAACCACTCTGAGTTCTTCTCCCACTGTGACAACCACTCTGAGTCCCCTTCCCACTGTAACAACCACTCTAAGTCCTCCTCCCAGTGTAACAATCACTCTGAGTCCTTCTCCCACTGTAACAACCACTCTGAGTCCTCCTCCAACTGTAACAACCACTCTGAGGCCTTCTCCCACTGTAACAACCACTCTGAGTCCTCCACCCTCTGTAACAACCACTCTTAGTCCTTCTCCCACTGTAACAACAACTCTGAGTCTTCCACCCACTGTAACAACCACTCTGAGTCCTCCACCCACTGTAACAACCACTCTTAGTCCTTCTCCCACTGTAACAACAACTCTGAGTCCTCCACCCACTGTAACAACCACTCTGAGTCCTCCCACTGTAAGAACTGCCCCTCTCATCTGAGTCCCTGATCCACATCCTGCCCCTAACACATAGAGCTTTAAGATACCCCTCTCTTTTTTCACCCTGACTGGAACAAAATAACCCGCACATAAAAGACTAACTTATGGTCCAAGACGGACCTCAGTGTGTGAGCTGAGTGCGCTACCAGTCGAGCTATGGGATACCCTGATCATGCGTGCCAATGTTCTACTGGACTGAGGTGAACCTCCACACTGTTGCCTCGATCTCCAGTACTAACCACCTAAAAACTCCTCTCGTTGTAAAGGATAGTAACAAAGTGCGCAATATCGTCCTCTCCCGTTGGTGGCGAACTGGTGCACGGTTTCTGTCTGTGGGATCTGCACACTCCTGTGGCCCCGTCGTAGTGACCTCTGACCAAACTTCTGTCTGAAGATCAAAACACTTCTTTGATCAATCACACTGCTCTTTGATCAGTCACAATATTCCTTGATGAATCACAATGTTCCTTGATGAATCACAATATTCTTTGATGAATCACAATTTTCCTTGATGAATCACAATATTCCTTGATGAATCACAATATTCTTTGATGAATCGCAATATTCTTTGATGAATCACAATATTTATGAAGAATCACAATATTCCATGATGAATCACAATATTCCTTGATGAACCACAATATTCTTTGATGAATCATAATATTCCTTGATGAATCACAATATTCCTTGATGAATCACAATATTCTTTGCTCAGCCACAATAATCTTTGACCCTCATTTAGATTTAGTGTGAACACAGTATACTCTACTGACCTACGAAAGATATTTTCGTTTTATATATTGACACCTGACCCTATATTAGAATCCTAACTCTAAATGCTTCCTTCCTAATCACATGGTAGCATCCTAAGTCTATGTTAGAATTGTGACTGTAAGAATCTTGACTAAACGCCTCATTAATCCTGTATTCCCTAAACTTAGGATTTCCAAAATTTATTTTTTTTAAGCATCCGTGTAAAGGGATATGTTAGATTCTGCTGAGATACTGAGGCTGTGTGTATACTGACATCCTTCACGACACTGTTGTGAGAGACTCGCATCCTGGATGCTTTTTACACCTATTACAACAGTGTTGTTAGTTGATATAACAGTGTTGTTAGTTGATATAACAGTGTTGTTACTTGACATAACAGTAACGCCATCTTTCCCAACTGCAAGAGAACAAGACAAAAAAAATACATTATACCACAAAGACATAACCAAACAGACAGACACAGCCAGACAGAGACAGGCAGGAAGACAAAGACGGCTGGGAGGGGGGGAGGTAGACAGAAGTCATTCCATGAGTAAACATCAGTGAGCCGGTCCTACGTTGTGATAGCAAAGGCAGAGGTTGCAAAACAAGCATTTATTGGCACAAAGGTGCCAATAAGAGAGGTTACAGAGGCCACGGTTAACACCCTCCTAGTCATACTTTCTCCAGTGCTCTGTTTCGCCCGCTCGGACCCATGGTATTGAGTTCAGTTCTTCGTGGTCTCGTGCCTGGGGAAAAGCTGCTGGGGTGTTCAAATTTGATATTTTTTCGGGCTGGTGAATGCAGTCCCTCTGATTCCTTTGGCCGGGCTCTTTGGTTACCGGTTTTAATATTAACTAAATTGGACTCCTATGCAAATGTTTTTAATATCGTGGGTGTAATATTTCTCTGGGCTGGTGTTTATCGCACATGTGTATGCTAATCTGCCCAGTGTGTTCCTACCATATGAAGTGACGCAATGATTATAGGGAATGAGGTTTGCCTGTTGGCATTATTAATGTGATTATCACTTTTGATTACTGTAAATAGTCATGATTTTATTGCTGCTTCCTACTGTTTGATTATTGTTTTATAATTATTTTTATTATTATTAATATTATTATTATTATTATTATTATTATTATTATTATTATTATTATTATTATTATTATTGTTGTTGTTGTTGTTGTTGTTGTTGTTGTTGTTGTTGTTGTTGTTGTTGTTGTTGTTGTTGTTGTTGTTGTTGTTGTTGTTGTTGTTGTTGTTGTTGTTGTTGTTATTGTTAATTTGTGTACAACGAAGATAAGTTAGAGTTAACGCAGTCTTCAGGCTGAGTTTTGTCCAGCTGTACTTTTTAGGTGACGGCAGAGCTGGAGGAAGCTAGGAAGGTGATACAACTGCTTAGAGAGGAGAACACGAAGACTCCTTCCCGGAACGAGGAAGAGGACACCAGATAAAGCGAGTAGAAATTGGTTTGTGGGAAAGATGAAGCAAGTTGAAGAAATCTCGGTCGAGAGTACTAATTCCTTCACTACATTGCCTTCGTATTGAGGGGTTCTGTCATTGAGAACGACACCAAGAAAGCCACTGGTGAAGGTGATAATGTAGTGGGGGTGACTCTCCGAATAAATTTATGTACAAAACTCTTTGTAGTAGGAATGTGAATAGGAAGCAGCGGGCGTAATTTCCTGAGGCAGGGCTGGACGATATCGATAATATATTATGAAACATCATGACTGGTAAGGGAAGCAACTTAAGGAAAATAGACACTACGTTATTCTT
>NC_091327.1:22334990-22337490 GCF_038502225.1 Cherax quadricarinatus | reverse complement strand
GTTCTGCCTGGTCTTCGATCGAGTGTATTCTTCTCATCAACTTCACGTCATCTGCAAACAGGGACACCTCAGAGTCTATTCCTTCCGTCATGTCGTTCACAAATACCAGAAACAGCACTGGTCCTAGGACTGACCCCTGCGGGACCCCGCTGGTCACAGGTGCCCACTCTGACACCTCGCCACGTACCATGACTCGCTGCTGTCTTCCTGACAAGTATTCCCTGATCCATTGTAGTGCCTTCCCTGTTATCCCTGCTTGGTCCTCCAGTTTTTGCACCAATCTCTTGTGTGGAACTGTGTCAAACGCCTTCTTGCAGTCCAAGAAAATGCAATCCACCCACCCCTCTCTCTCTTGTCTTACTGCTGTCACCATGTCATAGAACTCCAGTAGGTTTGTGACACAGGATTTCCCGTCCCTGAAACCATGCTGGCTGCTGTTGATGAGATCATTCCTTTCTAGGTGTTCCACCACTCTTCTCCTGATAATCTTCTCCATGATTTTGCATACTATACATGTCAGTGACACTGGTCTGTAGTTTAATGCTTCATGTCTGTCTCCTTTTTTAAAGATTGGGACTACATTTGCTGTCTTCCATGCCTCAGGCAATCTCCCTGTTTCGATAGATGTATTGAATATTGTTGTTAGGGGTACACATAGCGCCTCTGCTCCCTCTCTCAATACCCATGGGGAGATGTTATCTGGCCCCATTGCCTTTGAGGTATCTAGCTCACTCAGAAGCCTCTTCACTTCTTCCTCGGTTGTGTGCACTGTGTCCAGCACTTGGTGGTGTGCCCCACCTCTCCGTCTTTCTGGAGTCCCTTCTGTCTCCTCTGTGAACACTTCTTTGAATCTCTTGTTGAGTTCTTCACATACTTCCCGGTCATTTCCTGTTGTCTCTCCTCCTTCCTTCCTTAGCCTGATTACCTGGTCCTTGACTGTTGTTTTCCTCCTGATGTGGCTGTACAACAGTTTCGGGTCAGATTTGGCTTTCGCTGCTATGTCATTTTCATATTGTCTTTGGGCCTCCCTTCTTATCTGTGCATATTCATTTCTGGCTCTACGACTGTTCTCCTTATTCTCCTGGGTCCTTTGCCTTCTATATTTCTTCCATTCCCTAGCACACTTGGTTTTTGCCTCCCTGCACCTTTGGGTAAACCATGGGCTCATCCTGGCTTTTTCATTACTCCTGTTACCCTTGGGTACAAACCTCTCCTCAGCCTCCTTGCATTTTATTGCTACATATTCCATCATCTCATTAACTGGTTTCCCTGCCAGTTCTCTGTCCCACTGAACCCCGTTCAGGTAGTTCCTCATTCCTGTGTAGTCCCCTTTCTTGTAGTTTGGCTTCATTCGTCCTGGCCTTCCTGCTTCTCCCTCCACTTGTAGCTCTACTGTGTATTCGAAGCTTACAACCACATGGTCACTGGCCCCAAGGGGTCTTTCATATGTGATGTCCTCGATATCTGCACTACTGAAGGTGAATACTAAGTCCAGCCTTGCTGGTTCATCCTCTCCTCTCTCTCTTGTAGTGTCCCTTACGTGTTGGTACATGAAGTTCTCCAGTACCACCTCCATCATCTTAGCCCTCCAAGTATCTTGGCCCCCATGTGGGTCCAAGTTCTCCCAATCTATCTCCTTGTGGTTAAAGTCACCCATGATCAGGAGCTTTGCCCTGCATGCATGAGCTCTTCTGGCCACTCTAGCCAGTGTGTCAACCATCGCTCTATTGCTCTCGTCGTACTCTTGCCTTGGCCTCCTGCTGTTCTGTGGTGGGTTATACATCACTGCTATTACCACCTTGGGACCTCCAGAGTGAAGTGTTCCCACTATGTAATCACTTTCTTCTCCGCTATCTTCTCTCTCCAGCTCATCAAAATTCCAGCGATTTTTGATCAGCAACGCCACTCCTCCACCCCCCCTGTTCCCTCTGTCTTTCCTCAGGATTTGGTATCCCGTTGGAAAGATGGCATCTGTTATCATACCTGTAAGCTTGGTTTCTGTGAGAGCTATGATGTCCGGTGATGCTTCTTTGACTCTTTCTTGCCACTCCTCCCACTTATTTGTTATTCCATCAGCGTTTGTGTACCATACCTTCAGTTTCCTTTCCAACACTGTGGTTTGGGGGGCCTGTGAGGGTGGGAGACCTGGTGGCATACTGTGGGGTTCTATAGCTTGGTTTTGGGTGGAGGCTGTGGGTATGGATTGTAGGGTGTGTTGGGATGGTGTGATAGGTTGTATGGTTCTGAGAGTAGTTGTGTGTGTGCTTGCCCTTGCTGTTCTGTCCTGCTCTGACTGACCTCTGCTGGTTCCCTCCTTGTCTCTTTTCCTAGCTCCTTTCGCTTTTTTGTCCTCTCCCTCAGCTGCTGTCGTTCTGATTTTGTTCTGTCTCTGTCTAGGAACACCCTCTTGTACTCTTCCGAGTATTTCAATCGTGGTTTCTCTTGGAGGATCCTGTTCCGCACTGTTTCCGTCCTGAGAATCAGCTTGATTGGTCGGTTT
>NC_091327.1:22327490-22329990 GCF_038502225.1 Cherax quadricarinatus | reverse complement strand
ATTTTTTATGTTATCATTTCTATCATATTTCCCTTCAGCATCCCTAAGTTTAGTGTTCCTAGTCACACCTCAGAGTACATTCCTCTTACATTAGTCTCACTGTAAGTCTCTACACTTTCTCTAGTTTACTGACACGATTTATGAGGTGAATATTACAATGTGGATGTGTGCGCTCCAATTTAGGCCTGACACATTTAGTATACAGGGTCCCTACTGATCTTTCTTCAGGTTCCTGATAGTCAGTCTTATGTTCACCAAAAACGTATGTGCATGACTGATGTGCATCTCTGGTATCATCCTTTGAATTTTTTCCTTTAGTCAGGTTTGCAGACTATCACCTTTAATCACCTCCCATTTCCCTATTTTTTGCTGTTATTCAATGGCAGTAGTCACTGTCCTTATTAATGTTAAAAGTCTGTGTAGGTCCACTTGTGAGTTTTGTATTCTCACGGTTCCTACAACTTTTAATTTGTTCATTAGTTTGAAATCATCAGCGAACAAGGAGCATCGGAATCAATGTTTCACAGCTAAGTGTTTACACACTACACAGGAGGTGGACCACTTTTGGCGTCGTTTCGGTTCTATCCAGGCCATTGTCAAGTCACAACTAAGTAAAGGGAAAAAGAGACCAGAGAATCTCAGAAAATATATGTGGAGAAGTTACCTCTCCTAGTGGAGGTTATTGTGACTTTTCTCGTCTCGGTAAATTTTGGATCAACTGTTGTGTGCTCTCTGTTACCTCTGGTCCAAGCTCTATTGCTCTACCTTGACAAATGCCGTCTTCTGGTCCAGGAATGCACAGTCTACCCGACCCTGTCTCTCCTGTAATAGAACCCAAGCAGTTTTTGCGTGAGGTGTTAGGTACACTTCTGTCGGCATTTGTGGGTATTTGGGTATGTATATACTGAGAACATCATCAAACCTTGTAGCAGACAAGTCACAGGATATTGTTCCATGATACTGTTCCATGACAGAGAAATCCAGTATACCTCCTGAACACCAGTACACACACACACACACATGAATGACATGATGGAAGGGACAGACTCAGAAGTGTCACTGTTCGCAGATGATGTGATGTTAATGAGGAGAATTAAATCAGATGAGGATCAGGCAGGACTTCAAAGAGACCTGGGCAGGCTGGACACCTGGTCCAGCAATTGGCTTCTCGAATTTAACCCCGCCAAATGCATAGTTATGAAGATTGGGGAAGGGCAAAGAAGACCACAGACAGAGTATAGTCTAGGTGGCCAAAGACTGCAAACCTCACTCAAGGAGAAAGATCTTGGAGTGAGCATAACACCGAGCACGTCTCCGGAAGCACACATCAACCAGATAACGGCTGCAGCATATGGGCGCCTGGCAAACCTGAGAATAGCGTTCCGATACCTTAGTAAGGAATCGTTCAAAACACTGTACACCGTGTACATCAGGCCCATACTGGAGTATGCAGCACCAGTTTGAAACCCACACCTGGTCAAGCACGTCAAGAAATTAGAGAAAGTGCAAAAGTTTGCAATAAGATTAGTTCCGGAGCTCAGGGGAATGTCCTACGAAGAAAGGTTGATGGAAATCGGCCTGACGACACTGGATGACAGGAAGGTCAGGGGAGACATGATAACGACATACAAAATACTGCGTAGAATAGATAAGGTGTGCAGAGACAGGATGTTTCAGAGAGGAGACAGAAACAAGTGGTCACAATTGGAAGAAGAAATGTTAGGAAGTATTTCTTCAGTCACAGAGTTGTCAGGAAGTGGAATAGTCTAACAAGTGATGTAGTGGAGGCAGGAACCATACATACCTTTAAGACAAGGTATGACAGCTCAGGGAGCAGAGAGAGAGAGAGAGAGAGAGAGAGAGAGAGAGAGAGGACCTAGTAGCTATCAGTGAAGAGGCGCGGCCAGGAGATGAGTCTCGACCCCTGCAACCACAATTAGATGAGTACAATCAGGTGAGTATACACACACACACACACACACACACACACACACACACACACACACACACACACACACACACACACACACACACACACACACACGTGAGTTATGATCCAACACGGTCTAACTAAATTGCTGCGTTCAAACCCGTTAACAGAGCTGCAACAACAGAGACGGAAAACGGAAATCAAGATTCTCTTACTTTCTCAAACAGACTTTCTCTCTCTCTCTCTCTCTCTCTCTCTCTCTCTCTCTCTCTCTCTCTCTCTCTCTCTCTCTCTTTATCTATCTATCTCTCTACTGCATGTGTTATCTATACATCATTCATCTCCTCATCTGCCTCTCTTCCCTGTTATTATTCTGCCCCTGTTGGCTATATCAAGGCCCCTGTATATTTTCAACGTCGAGACCATATCTCCTCTCCTACCGTTCTCCAACCTAGGGTAGTCTCCCCTCTTGCTTTTTTTTCTGGTTATTACCCT
This sequence comes from Cherax quadricarinatus, assembly GCF_038502225.1. Lineage (NCBI taxonomy): Eukaryota > Metazoa > Arthropoda > Malacostraca > Decapoda > Parastacidae > Cherax > Cherax quadricarinatus. The sequence goes on along the minus strand of NC_091327.1, from coordinate 22,327,565 downwards.
AATTAGAGATAAAGCAATAACCATTCACATTCAGTCGACCTCATTAAGAGAGAGACATGAACTGTACGCGTGTTG
>NC_091327.1:22312490-22314990 GCF_038502225.1 Cherax quadricarinatus | reverse complement strand
GATAATTACTTTACCAACACTGTACTACACTGTACTACACTGTACTACACTGTACTACACTGTACTACACTGTACTACCAACACTGTACTACACTGTACTACACTGTACTACACTGTACTACACTGTACTACACTGTACTACCAAGACTGTACTACACTGTACTACACTGTACTACACTGTACTACACTGTACTACACTGTACTACACTGTACTACCAACACTGTACTACACTGTACTACCAACACTGTACTACACTGTACTACCAACACTGTACTACACTGTACTACCAACACTGTACTACACTGTACTACACTGTACTACCAACACTGTACTACACTGTACTACCAACACTGTACTACACTGTACTACCAACACTGTACTACACTGTACTACCAACACTGTACTACACTGTACTACCAACACTGTACTACACTGTACTACACTGTACTACCAACACTGTACTACACTGTACTACCAACACTGTACTACACTGTACTACCAACACTGTACTACACTGTACTACACTGTACTACACTGTACTACCAACACTGTACTACACTGTACTACCAACACTGTACTACACTGTACTACCAACACTGTACTACACTGTACTACCAACACTGTACTACACTGTACTACCAACACTGTACTACCAACACTGTACTACACTGTACTACCAACACTGTACTACACTGTAATACCAGCACTGTACTACACTGTAATACCAGCACTGTACTACACTGTGCTACCAACACTGTACTACACTGTACTACCAACACTGTACTACACTGTAATACCAGCACTGTACTACACTGTGCTACCAACACTGTACTACACTGTGCTACCAACACTGTACTACACTGTACTACCAACACTGTACTACACTGTACTACCAACACTGTACTACACTGTACTACCAACACTGTACTACACTGTACTACCAACACTGTACTACACTGTACTACCAACAGTGTACTACACTGTGCTACCAACACTGTACTACACTGTACTACCAACACTGTACTACCAACACTGTACTACACTGTACTACCAACACTGTACTACACTGTACTACCAACACTGTATTACACTGTACTACCAACACTGTATTACACTATACTACCAACACTGTATTACACTGTACTACCAACACTGTATTACACTGTACTACCAACACTGTATTACACTGTACTACCAACACTGTACTACACTATACTACCAACACTGTATTACACTGTACTACCAACACTGTACTACACTGTACTACCAACATTGTACTACACTGTACTACCAACACTGTATTACACTGTACTACCAACACTGTATTACACTGTACAACAAACACTGTATTGCACTGTGCTACCAACACTGTATTACACTGTACTACCAACACTGTATTACACTGTACTACCAACACTGTATTACACTGTACTACCAACACTGTATTACACTGTACTACCAACACTGTATTACACTGTACTACCAACACTGTATTACACTGTACTACCAACACTGTATTACACTGTACTACCAACACTGTATTACACTGTACTACACTGTACTACCAACACTGTATTACACTGTACTACCAACACTGTATTACACTGTACTACCAACACTGTATTACATTGTACTACGTTAACACCATATAAATTCAGGTATTACGTACTACTGATACCAAAATCAGGTTGGTCGTTGGTGTTTCGTACCAGCAGATAATACCACCAGACTCAGTCTGGTATTATCTACGTCCTTGACCTGGTGTGTTATTCTCTGTGTAAAACACGTCACAGAGCCACGTTATCGCCGGCGTCGTCTCGCTCCATGAACAGAATTCTTGGAATCGCGCGATGACGATATCGTTGAAATTTACGGTAATGGGCGAGCATTACTTCTGACCGATAGAGGTTTAATGTCAGTGTCGCTTTTTATAAATGACTCTTAAAAGGAGTCGAAGAAAGATGAGGAACGACCCTTATTTTCTAGGGCTAGTTTAGAGTCCCTTGGGAAAATAAGGGGAGGAAGGGGTAAGAGAGGGGAGGAGGGGGAGAAGGGGGAGGATGATATACAGGCAGTGAGACAGTCACTCGCTGTGGCAGTGTGTGTGTGTTGGGGGGGGTCTGGAAGGACTGTGAGTTGCTGCCTGAGGCAGTGAGACAGTGACTCGCTGTGGCAGTGTGTGTGTTGGGGGGGTCTGGAAGGACTGTGAGTTGCTGCCTGAGGCAGTGAGACAGTGACTCGCTGTGGCAGTGTGTGTGTTGGGGGGGTCTGGAAGGACTGTGAGTTGCTGCCTGAGGCAGTGAGACAGTGACTCGCTGTGGCAGTGTGTGTGTGTTGGGGGGGTCTGGAAGGACTGTGAGTTGCTGCCTGAGGCAGTGAGACAGTGACTCGCTCCAGCAACAACAGCGACGACAACAAACATCAAAACAATAACAACGACAACAATCAGCAACAACAATTAGCAACAACAACAAGAACCACAACATAACAGCCTACAGC
>NC_091327.1:22299990-22307490 GCF_038502225.1 Cherax quadricarinatus | reverse complement strand
TCTCTATTGTTCGTTATCTCTCTATTGTTAGTTATCTCTCTATTGTTCGTTATCTCTCCATTGTTAGTTATCTCTCTATTGTAAGTTATCTCTCTATTGTAAGTTATCTCTCTATTGTTCGTTATCTCTCTATTGTTAGTTATCTCTTTATTGTTAGTTACCTCTCTATTGTTAGTTATCTCTATTGAAAGTAATCTCTGTATTGCAAGTAATCTCTGTCTTGCACACTCAGGACTCAAGTACCGTGTCAACATTGCTCAATGCTTTTTGCAACTCGCATCTTTTAGGTAATACACAGCAAATCACGAACTTTTCCTCTCACAGTTTCAAAATTAAAAAAAAATATTTTTTTTTAAATGACTGTACTCAAACGTATACATGGCTTAATTATAGACCCGTAAAAATTGCTATATAATTCATAGCCTGAAGACTATAATGCGTTTTCATTGAATTTTGTAGATGTGACGTTTTTTGACGTTAAATATTTAGGGTGATGAGTTTCCAGGACGAGGATGTCGTCAACAAGTTGTATTTTAAACTGAGATCAGTGAAGGAGACAGTAGTGGTGACCCCTGGGGTGATAGACTCAGTGGTGAACCCTGGGTGATAGACTCAGTGGTGACCCCTGGGGTGATAGACTCAGTGGTGAACGCTGGGTGATAGACTCAGTGGCGAACCCTGGGGTGATAGACTCAGTGGTGAACCCCGAAGTGATAAATTCAGTAGTGAACCCTAGGGTGATAAATTCAGTGGTGAACACTGGGGTGATAGACTCAGTGGTGACCACTGGGGTGATAGACTCAATGGTAACCCCTGGGGTGATAAATTCAGTGGTGAACACTGGGGTGATAGACTCAGTGGTGACCACTGGGGTGATAGACTCAATGGTAACCCCTGGGGTGATAAATTCAGTGGTGAACACTGGGGTGATAGACTCAGTGGTGACCCCTGGGGTGATAAATTCAGTGGTGAACCCTAGGGTGATAAATTCAGTGGTGACCCCTGGGGTGATAGACTCAGTGGTGACCCCTGGGGTGATAGACTCAATGGTAACCCCTGGGGTGATAGACTCAGTGGTGACCCCAGGGGTGATAGACTCAGTGGTAAACCCTGGGGTGATAAATTCAGTGGTGAACCCTAGGGTGATAAATTCAGTGGTGAACACTGGGGTGATAGACTCAGTGGTGACCCCTGGGGTGATAAATACAGTGGTGAACCCTAGGGTGTTAGACTCAGGGAGAGTGATGGTGATGGTGGATCCACCAGGGAGTGATGGTGGGTCCACCAGGAAGTGATGGTGGTGGTGGGTCCACCAGGGAGTGATGGTGGTGCTGGGTCCACCAGGGAGTGATGGTGGTGGTGGGTCCACCAGGAAGTGATGGTGGTGGTTGGTCCACCAGGGAGTGATGGTGGTGCTGGGTCCACCAGGGAGTGATGGTGGTGCTGGGTCCACCAGGGCGTGATGGTGGTGCTGGGTCCACCAGGGAGTGATGGTGGTGATGGGTCCACCAGGAAGTGATGGTGGAGGTGGGTCCACGAGGAAGTGATGGTGGTGGTGGGTCCACCACGGAGTGATGGTGGTGCTGGGTCCACCAGGGAGTGATGGTGGTGGTGGGTCCACCAGGGAGTGATGGTGGTGCTGGGTCCACCAGGGAGTGGTGGTGGTGGGTCCACCAGGCAGTGGTGGTCATGGGGGGGTCAACCAGGGAGTGGTGGTGGTGGTGGTGGTCGGTCCACCAGGGAGTGGTGGTGGTGGTGGGTCAACCAGGGAGTGGTGGCGGTGGGTCCACCAGGGAGTTGTGGTGATGGGTCCACCAGGAAGTGGTGGTGGTGGGTCCACCAGGGAGTGGTGGTGGTGGGGGGTCCACCAGGGAGTGGTGGTGGGTCCACCAGGGAGTGGTGTTGGTGGTGGGTCCACCAGGGAGTGGTGGTGGTGGTGGGTCCACCAGGGAGTGGTGGTGGTGGGTCCACCAGGGAGTGGTGGTGGTGGGTATACCAGGGAGTGGTGGTGGAGGGGGGTCCACCAGGGAGTGGTGGTGGTGGTGGTGGGTCCACCAGGGAGTGGTGGCGGTGGTGGGTCCACAAGGGAGTGGTGGTGGTGGGTCCACCAGGGAGTGGTGGAGGTGGGTCCACCAGGGAGTGGTGCTGGTGGTTGGTCCACCAGGGAGTGGTGGTGGTGGTGGGTCCACCAGGGAGTGGTGGTGGTGGTGGGTCCAACAGGGAGTGGTGGTGGTGGTGGGTCCACCAGGGAGTGGTGTTGGTGGTGGGTCCACCAGGGAGTGGTGGTGGTGGGTCCACCTGGGAGTGGTGGTGCGTCCACCAGGGAGTGGTTGTGGTGGGTCTACCAGGGAGTGGTGATGGTGGATCCACCAGGGAGTGGTGGTGGTGGGTCCACCAGGGAGTGGTAATGGTGGGTCCACCAGGGAGTGGTGCTGGTGGTGGGTCCACCAGGGAGTGGTGCTGGTGGTGGGTCCAAGAGAGAGTGGTGCTGGTGGTGGGTCCACCCGGGAGTGGTGGTGGTGGTGGGTCCACCAGGGAGTTGTGCTGGTCGTGGGTCCACCAGGGAGTGGTGCTGTTGGTGGGTCCACCAGGGAGTGGTGCTGGTGGTGGGTCCACCAGGGAGTTGTGCTGGTGGTGTGTCCACCAGGGAGTGGTGCTGGTGGTGGGTCCACCAGGGAGTGGTGCTGGTGGTGGGTCCACCAGGGAGTGGTGCTGGTGGTTGGTCCACCAGGGAGTGGTGCTGGTGGTGGGTCCAACAGGGAGTGGTGGTGGTGGTGGGTCCGCCAGGGAGTGGTGGTGGTGGTGGGTCCACCAGGGAGTGGTGGTGGTGGTGGGTCCACCAGGGAGTGGTGCTGGTGGTGGTGGGTCCACCAGGGAGTGGTGGTGGTGATGGGTCCACCAGGGAGTGGTGGTGGTGGTGGGTCCACCAGGGAGTGGTGCTGGTGGTGGGTCCACCAGGGAGTGGTGGTGGTGGTGGGTCCACCAGGGAGTGGTGGTGGTGGTGGGTCCACCAGGTAGTGGTGCTGGTGGTGGTGGGTCCACCAGGGAGTGGTGCTGGTGGTGGGTCCACCAGGGAGTGGTGCTGGTGGTGGGTCCACCAGGGAGTGGTGGTGGTGGTGGGTCCACCAGGGAGTGGTGGTGGTGGTGGGTCTACCAGGGAGTGGTGCTGGTGGTGGGTCCACCAGGGAGTGGTGCTGGTGGTGGGTCCACCAGGGAGTGGTGCTGGTGGTGGGTCCACCAGGTAGTGGTGCTGGTGGTGGTGGGTCCACCAGGGAGTGGTGCTGGTGGTTGGTCCACCAGGGAGTGGTGCTGGTGGTGGGTCCACCAGGGAGTGGTGCTGGTGGTGTGTCCACCAGGGAGTGGTGGTTGTGGTGGGTCCACCAGGGAGTGGTGCTGGTGGTGGGTCCACCAGGGAGTGGTGCTGGTGGTGGGTCCACCAGGTAGTGGTGCTGGTGGTGGTGGGTCCACCAGGGAGTGGTGCTGGTGGTTGGTCCACCAGGGAGTGGTGCTGGTGGTGGGTCCACCAGGGAGTGGTGCTGGTGGTGTGTCCACCAGGGAGTGGTGGTTGTGGTGGGTCCACCAGGGAGTGGTGCTGGTGGTTGGTCCACCAGGGAGTGGTGGTTGTGGTGGGTCTACCAGGGAGTGGTGATGGTGGATCCACCAGGGAGTGGTGGTGGTGGGTCCACCAGGGAGTGGTAATGGTGGGTCCACCAGGGAGTGGTGCTGGTGGTGGGTCCACCAGGGAGTGGTGCTGGTGGTGGGTCCAAGAGAGAGTGGTGCTGGTGGTGGGTCCACCCGGGAGTGGTGGTGGTGGTGGGTCCACCAGGGAGTGGTGGTGGTGGTGGGTCCACCAGGGAGTGGTGCTGGTGGTGGGTCCACCAGGGAGTGGTGCTGGTGGTGGGTCCACCAGGGAGTGGTGGTGGTGGTGGGTCCACCAGGGAGTGGTGGTGGTGGTGGGTCCACCAGGGAGTGGTGCTGGTGGTGGGTCCACCAGGGAGTGGTGGTGGTGGTGGGTCCACCAGGGAGTGGTGGTGGTGGTGGGTCCACCAGGGAGTGGTGGTGGTGGGTCCACCAGGGAGTGGTGCTGGTGGTGGGTCCACCAGGGAGTGGTGGTGGTGGTGGGTCCACCAGGGAGTGGTGGTGGTGGTGGGTCCACCAGGGAGTGGTGCTGGTGGTGGGTCCACCAGGGAGTGGTGGTGGTGGTGGGTCCACCAGGGAGTGGTGGTGGTGGTGGGTCCACCAGGGAGTGGTGGTGGTGGTCATCACAAGTTTTCTTTCTGAAATGTTTTGTCATAGTGTGGTACAAACACTTCCCCTATCCCCACACACACATATATCTATCTATCTATCCATCTATCTATCTATCTATCTATCTATCTATCTATCTATCTATCTATCTATCTATCTATCTATCTATCCATCTATCTATCTATCTATCTATCTATCTATCTATCTATCTATCTATCTATCTATCTATCTATCTATCTATTTATCTATCTATCTATCTATCTATATATATATATATATATATATATATATATATATATATATATATATATATATATATATATCTATATATATATATATATATATATATATATATATATATATATATATATATATATATTTATATATATATATATATATACATACATATATATATATATATATATATATATATATATATATATATATATATATATATATATATATATATATATATATATATATATATTTATATATATATATATACATACATATATATATATATATATATATATATATATATATATATATATATATATATATATATATATATATATATATATTAATGTTTTTATTAGCATACTGGCCGATTCCCACCAAGGCAGGGTGGCCCGAAAAAGAAAAACTTTCTCCATCTTTCCCTCCATCACTGTCTTGCCAAAAAGGTGCTTTACAGTATATATATATATATATATATATATATATATATATATATATATATATATATATATATATATATATATATATATATGTATAAATGTATATATATATATATATATATATATATATATATATATATATATATATATATATATATATATATATATATCGTGCCGAATAGGTAAAACGGGTCAATTAGCAAGAGCTGTTTTAAAATTAAATCCTTTTAGTCTTGTATGTTTCAAGATATTTTTTTCATTTATGTTTATGTAAAAATTAATAATTTTGTACCAAAAGATCCTTAGAAAACTTACCTAACCTTATTATAACAAGCGCAATTTAATTTAGCCTAATCCAATTAAATATATTTTAGATAAGTTTATAATAATTTAGTAATAAACAAACACAATGAAATATATATTTTTCGTTAGGTTCAGAATGATTTTTGCGAAATTATTGCATACACAGATTTTTGCTTGCGTTGTTCGGCAAGAAGAGAGTTGCTATTTAAGCAAAATCGCAAGTTTTATCAATTCGTCACGATATATATATATATTCAGTCAGTCCTCATCCCGCTGCGTTTCTTTTCTTCACTCTCCAAATTACTATGTTATCGCGGTCATTTTTCCGTCACTCTGTCACTTTCCCTGTCACTCTCCCTGTCACACTCCCAGTCGCTCTTCCTGACATACTCCCCGTCACACACCCCGTCACTCTCCCTATCACAGTCTCTGTCAAGCTCCCTATCATTCTCCCTGTCCAAGTCGGACCGAAACGTCGTCGTAAGCTCCTCTCTTCTATTTGCGGGTTATTTGTGTATCGTTCCAGTCATGGTATTGTGCCTTTTTTAGTTACTTTCCCTGACACACTCCCCGTCATTCTCCCTGCCACACTCCCTGTCACGCTCCCTGTCACTCTCCCTGTCACTCTCCCTGTCACTCTCCCCGTCACACTCCCCGTCACTACATGCGACATTCATCTCTCTTCCCCATCACACCAAAGACAAACTCTCCCTCCCCTTTTCATAAATAATGTCACCATTCATCTCAATGCCGATACATAACAGGCACTATTGTCTCACTATTTTTCCCCTCTACCATGCACCACACCTCTCTCTCTCTCTCTCTCTCTCTCTCTCTACATATATATATATCAAGTGCAGCAACGATAAAATTCACTAAAGAATGTTCTATAATATTCGAATTTTTTTCTCTAACATCATTTTCGTCATTTATTAACACGTGCTGGATAATGATTCTATAGAGCCTTTTTGTATTATGTGGCAAGCGTCGAGCATGATGCATTTAATTTAAGCTCCTCACACATGCCCTCTAGATTAGTGAACTGGTAGTTCAGAGTATAGCAGATCTGGTGCCCCCACTGCTCTATTTGTTGTCCAGTTCGGTCCACCAGTCAGGTGAGAACACGCTTTTCCCCCAGTCCAGGTGAGGTCCCATCTACCTGCATGGCTGGGAGGCAGACACTCGCCTACTCTGGTCGAAACCACTCGTTGCTTTCAGTGGTTCTTGTTTGTTTGTTTATTATGCTGCTAACTTAACGTTTTAACCCTGTAAATATTGTGAATAAGTGGCGAAGGAATATATAGGTTAAATAATCTACCCCAGCTGTGCTTGCCTTACCCCTCTCTTGCCCTGTTGACGGCTATATGACACTGACTGCGTTTACGGCCAAGTGCTACAAGCCTTGAATTTCTACCTGTGTTCGTATTATACTATACTGAAAAATAAGCATAGAAAACTATTTTCCATGGCAGGTTCTAGAATATAGAAATATAACATGAGAAGAGAGAGAGAGAGAGAGAGAGAGAGAGAGAGAGAGAGAGAGAGAGAGAGAGAGAGAGAGAGAGAGAGATAGATAGAGAGAGAGAGAGAGAGAGAGAGAGAGAGAGAGAGAGAGAGAGAGAGAGAGAGAGAGACCATAATAACACCACATGCAATATTTTTTTTAATTACGTTTGCTATCTTCCAGCTCTCTGCTGCTGGCACTGTCACAAGTCATATGCACCGAGAGGCGTACATTTCTCGGCGTATATATGCTGAGAGTTGATTTTAATCAATATTTTAAGGATTAAAGAATTCTTGTCTAGTGGTGAAAAGGTTTCGGTGCGACCTTAATGACCTTGATGTAGACGACACGCTTTAAACCACCAATAACTTACCATCCTCATCCTCTCATTAATAATTTCTTGTTAAAAATTCCTTCTCCTAATGATTTTGGTGATGTACCACCTAGTTTCGATGTCTCTGATGTGTCAAGTTCCACTTGAAGTCCCTCCAGTTCTCCCACCTCCTCGTTAGTTTTTGCGATGCCTGAGAGTTCAGTTTAGTGTCTTCTCTCTTGAGAAAACACTAAAAACTCTTTGATACCTCCTGTCGAACGCATTGGATTCTCTCTCTCACTTCCTCTGATCGAGTTAGATCTTTTTTAAGTGGTTTTGCTTGATCGTTTAATGTGCATTTTCTAATATGACTCTGAAGTAGAGTTAGTTCTATCTTTTCTTTGACTCCAATGCAAACTTTATTTTTGAAAGTTAGTCTCCTAACCTGAAAATAA
>NC_091327.1:22287490-22294990 GCF_038502225.1 Cherax quadricarinatus | reverse complement strand
CTGTTACACCTCCATACTACCATCATCACTGCTGTTACAGCACCATACTACCATCATCACTACTGTTACAGCACCATGCTACCATCATCACTGCTGTTACACCACCATACTACCATCATCACTGCTGTTACACTACCATACTACCATCATCACTACTGTTACACCACCATACTACCATCATCACTGCTGTTACAGCACTATACTACCATCATCACTGCTGTTACACCCACATACTACCATCATCAATGCTGTTACAGCACCATACTATCATCATCACTGCTGTTACACCACTATACTATTATCATCTCTGCTATTATACCACCATACTACCATCATCACTGCTGTTACAGCACCATACTACCATCATCACTACTGTTACACTCCCATACTACCATCATCACTGCTGTTACAGCACCATACTATCATCATCACTGCTGTTACACCACTATACTATTATCATCTCTGCTATTATACCACCATACTACCATCATCACTGCTGTTACACCACCATACTACCATCATCACTACTGTTACAGCACCATACTACCATCATCACTGCTGTTACAGCACCATACTACCATCATCACTACCGTTACACCACCATACTACCATCATCACTACTGTTACACCACCATACTACCATCATCACTACTGTTACACCACCATACTACCATCATGACTACTGTTACACCACCATACTACCATCATCACTACTGTTACACCACCATACTACCATCATCACTACTGTTACACCACCATACTACCATCATCACTGTTGTTACACCACCATACTACCATCATCACTACTGTTACACCACCATACTACCATCATCACTACTGTTACACCACCATACTACCATCATCACTGCTGTTACAGCACTATACTACCATCATCACTACTGTTACACCACCATACTACAATCATCACTGCTGTTACACCACCATACTACCATCATCACTACTGTTCTCAGTAGTAGTAACCAGTTACCAGTCTCAGTAGTAACCAGTTACCAGTAACCTGTCCGTTGACTCAACGACCAACCGTCTTGAGTCACGGTCTTTCATATTGTGCTGAGCTGACACTATTTCAAAAGACCCACTACGGGGTACTGGCCAGCCGGCTAGGCAGTATTACGAGTGTAACCAAGGAGATAGGTAACGGCTGCGGGCACTCTCCACATAACAGCAATTATACGAATAACAGCCTACGTGAGTATTTCTTACCTAATCCACGTATCGAACTCCCACATGATACTGTTACACCACCATACTACCATCATCACTACTGTTACACCACCATACTACCATCATCACTACTGTTACACCACCATACTACCATCATCACTACTGTTACACCACCATACTACCATCATCACTACTGTTACACCGCCATATTACAATCATCACTACTGTTGCACCACCATACTACCATCATCACTACTGTTACACCACCATACTACCATCATCACTACTGTTACACCACCATACTACCATCATCACTACTGTTACACCACCATACTACCATCATCACTACTGTTACACCACCATACTACCATCATCACTACTGCTACAGCACCATACTACCATCATCACTACTGTTGCACCACCATACTACCATCATCACTACTGTTACACCACCATACTACCATCATCACTACTGTTACACCACCATACTACCATCATCACTACTGTTACAGCACCATACTACCATCATCACTACTGTTACACCACCATACTACCATCATCACTACTGTTACACCACCATACTACCATCATCACTACTGTTACAGCACTATACTACCATCATCACTACTGTTACACCACCATACTACCATCATCACTACTGTTACACTACCATACTACCATCATCACTACTGTTACACCACCATACTACCATCATCACGACTGTTACACCACCATACTACCATCATCACTACTGTTGCACCACCATACTAAATCATCACCACTGTTACAGCACTATACTACCATCATCACTACTGTTTCACCACCATACTACCATCATCACTACTGTTGCACCACCATACTACCATCATCACTACTGTTACACTACCATACTACCATCATCACTGCTGTTACAGCACTATACTACCATCATCACTACTGTTACACTACCATACTACCATCATCACTGCTGTTACAGCACTATACTACCCTCATCACTACTGTTGCACCACCATACTACCATTATCACTACTGTTACACCACCATACAACCATCATCAGTGCTGTTACAGCACTATACTACCCTCATCACTACTGTTGCACCACCATACTACCATCATCACTGTTGTTACACCACCATACTACCATCATCACTACTGTTGCACCACCATACTACCATCATCACTGCTGTTACACCACCATACTACCATCATCACTACTGTTACACTACCATACTACCATCATCACTGCTGTTACAGCACTATACTACCATCATCACTACTGTTACACCACCATACTACCATCATCACTGCTGTTTCACCACCATACTACCATCATCACTACTGTTGCACCACCATACTACCATCATCACTGCTGTTACACCACCATACTACCATCATCACTACTGTTACACCACCATACTACCATCATCACTACTGTTACACTACCATACTACCATCATCACTACTGTTACACCACCATACTACCATCATCACTACTGTTACACTACCATACTACCATCATCACTGCTGTTACACCACTATACTACCATCATCACTACTGTTACACCACCATACTACCATTATCACTACTGTTACACCACCATACTACCATCATCACTACTGTTACACTACCATACTACCATCATCACTGCTGTTACAGCACTATACTACCATCATCACCACTGTTACACCACCATACTACCATCATCACTACTGTTACACCACCATACTACCATCATCACTACTGTTACACCACCATACTACCATCATCACTACTGTTACACCACCATACTACCATCATCACTACTGTTACACCACCATACTACCATCATCACTACTTTTACACCACCATACTACCATCATCACTACTGTTACACCACCATACTACCATCATCACTACTGTTACACCACCATACTACCATCATCACTACTGTTACACCACCATACTACCATCATCACTACTGTTACACCACCATACTACCATCATCACTACTGTTACACCACCATACTACCATCATCACTGCTGTTACACCACCATACTACCATCATCACTACTGTTACACCACCATACTACCATCATCACTGCTGTTACACCACCATACTACCATCATCACTACTGTTACACCACCATACTACCATCATCACTACTGTTACACCACCATACTACCATCATCACTACTGTTACACCACCATACTACCATCATCACTACTGTTACACCACCATACTACCATCATCACTACTGTTACACCACCATACTACCATCATCACTGCTGTTACACCACCATACTACCATCATCACTACTGTTACACCACCATACTACCATCATCACTACTGTTACACCACCATACTACCATCATCACTGCTGTTACTCCACCATACTACCATCATCACTACTGTTACACCACCATACTACCATCATCACTACTGTTACACCACCATACTACCATCATCACTACTGTTACACCACCATACTACCATCATCACTACTGTTACACCACCATACTACCATCATCACTACTGTTACAGCACCATACTACCATCATCACTACTGTTACAGCACCATACTACCATCATCACTACTGTTACACCACCATACTACCATCATCACTACTGTTACAGCACCATACTACCATCATCACTACTGTTGCACCACCATACTACCATCATCACTACTGTTACACCACCATACTACCATCATCACTGCTGTTACACCACCATACTACCATCATCACTACTGTTACACCACCATACTACCATCATCACTACTGCTACACCACCATACTACCATCATCACTACTGTTACACCACCATAATGGCTCCTAAACTACGTAATAAATATAATTGAGAAAACTTAACAATATACGACCTTCCTCGTTCCTCACACATTAAATACTTTTTTACGTGAAACTCACTGTAAATCTTCTCATTATAAATGTTTTCACGTCTTTAATATTTCTAATGTTTTAGGTGTTAAACGTTTTAGATGTTAAATGCTTTAGATGTTAAATGTTTTAGATGTTAAATGTTTTAGATGTTAAATGTTTTAGATGTTAAATGTTTTAGATGTTAAATGTTTTAGATGTTAAATGTTTTAGATGTTAAATGTTTTAGATGTTAAATGTTTTAGATGTTAAATGTTTTAGATGTTAAATGTTTTAGATGTTAAATGTTTTAGATGTTAAATGTTTTAGATGTTAAGTAAGGAACAGATATTTAATATTTCCTAAACATTAATCTGAATCATTCACTGATTAAAAAAAATAAATTATTTAGAATTTTTTGGGCAACGTAAGTAAATGTTAATATATTCCTCTCGTTTCTAAATCTAAATCTATATTCTCAGAAATACTTGAAAAAGAAATTCGATTTAGAATGCATTAGTAAGATGAACGGATTTTTTCTAGAGCTGTATTTAAATGTATAGGCAATGCAAACGTTTTTTCTTTTGCACGTTTCGATCTGTTGGCCCTTATAAGCCCCATACATAAAAAAATTTCCTGTATGTATGTTATACAGGCCATTGTTGTATTCCATACAACGTTCAGGATTTACATCCCACGCGACGTATTTTGTATAATGCGCTAAGAGCTATATCAAACAGGGCAGATAATACGGATATGTGTATGAAAGGGCTACGTTTCGCCCACCAGGCTTCTTTAATGAATGGGGACACGTTAGTAAGTGAAACTGGCCGTGACAGTTCCGTAGAGTTATGCAGGAATTCGATATTCCCCCCCCCTCCTCCCATGGATATCGTCTATGGGTACCTCCTGGATATCTAGACAGTTTATCGAGTTTCGTAGACTCAGGTTCGAGCCTTCACCACTCCATGCAGTGCTTTATGCTTAATTTACTCTTACTTCAAGCTTAGTTTACGCTTAAAGGAGTGGAAAAGGTGAGGGAGAGGGAGAGAGAAAGCCCGCCTTGACAAGAGATTGCTGAAAGATGGAGTCTTGTTAAATGAGTACCGGAAGAGTACCGGAAAAGTACCAAAGGAATACCAGAAGAGTCCTCTTCCAAATTAATTTATGAAGGGAAACAAGAGTATATATATCAGTTCTGCCCTGAATGTGTGTGTGTGTGTGTGTGTGTACTCACCTAGTTGTACTCACCTAGTTGAGGTTGCGGGGGTCGAGTCCGAGCTCCTGGCCCCGCCTCTTCACTGATCGCTACTAGGTCACTCTCCCTGAGCCGTGAGCTTTATCGTACCTCTGCTTAAAGCTATGTATGGATCCTGCCTCCACTACATCGCTTCCCAAACTATTCCACTTACTGACTACTCTGTGGCTGAAGAAATACTTCCTAACATCCCTGTGATTCATCTGTGTCTTTAGCTTCCAACTGTGTCCCCTTGTTACTGTGTCCAATCTCTGGAACATCCTGTTTTTGTCCACCTTGTCAATTCCTCTCAGTATTTTGTATGTCGTTATCATGTCCCCCCTATCTCTCCTGTCCTCCAGTGTCGTCAGGTTGATTTCCCTTAACCTCTCCTCGTAGGACATACCTCTTAGCTCTGGGACTAGTCTTGTTGCAAACCTTTGCACTTTCTCTAGTTTCTTTACGTGCTTGGCTAGGTGTGGGTTCCAAACTGGTGCCGCATACTCCAATATGGGCCTAACGTATACGGTGTACAGGGTCCTGAACGATTCCTTATTAAGATGTCGGAATGCTGTTCTGAGGTTTGCTAGGCGCCCATATGCTGCAGCAGTTATTTGGTTGATGTGCGCTTCAGGAGATGTGCCTGGTGTTATACTCACCCCAAGATCTTTTTCCTTGAGTGAGGTTTGTAGTCTCTGACCCCCTAGACTGTACTCCGTCTGCGGCCTTCTTTGCCCTTCCCCAATCTTCATGACTTTGCACTTGGTGGGATTGAACTCCAGGAGCCAATTGCTGGACCAGTTCTGCAGCCTGTCCAGATCCCTTTGTAGTTCTGCCTGGTCTTCGATCGAGTGTATTCTTCTCATCAACTTCACGTCATCTGCAAACAGGGACACCTCAGAGTCTATTCCTTCCGTCATGTCGTTCACAAATACCAGAAACAGCACTGGTCCTAGGACTGACCCCTGCGGGACCCCGCTGGTCACAGGTGCCCACTCTGACACCTCGCCACGTACCATGACTCGCTGCTGTCTTCCTGACAAGTATTCCCTGATCCATTGTAGTGCCTTCCCTGTTATCCCTGCTTGGTCCTCCAGTTTTTGCACCAATCTCTTGTGTGGAACTGTGTCAAACGCCTTCTTGCAGTCCAAGAAAATGCAATCCACCCACCCCTCTCTCTCTTGTCTTACTGCTGTCACCATGTCATAGAACTCCAGTAGGTTTGTGACACAGGATTTCCCGTCCCTGAAACCATGCTGGCTGCTGTTGATGAGATCATTCCTTTCTAGGTGTTCCACCACTCTTCTCCTGATAATCTTCTCCATGATTTTGCATACTATACATGTCAGTGACACTGGTCTGTAGTTTAATGCTTCATGTCTGTCTCCTTTTTTAAAGATTGGGACTACATTTGCTGTCTTCCATGCCTCAGGCAATCTCCCGGTTTCGATAGATGTATTGAATATTGTTGTTAGGGGTACACATAGCGCCTCTGCTCCCTCTCTCAATACCCATGGGGAGATGTTATCTGGCCCCATTGCCTTTGAGGTATCTAGCTCACTCAGAAGCCTCTTCACTTCTTCCTCGGTTGTGTGCACTGTGTCCAGCACTTGGTGGTGTGCCCCACCTCTCCGTCTTTCTGGAGTCCCTTCTGTCTCCTCTGTGAACACTTCTTTGAATCTCTTGTTGAGTTCTTCACATACTTCCCGGTCATTTCCTGTTGTCTCTCCTCCTTCCTTCCTTAGCATGATTACCTGGTCCTTGACTGTTGTTTTCCTCCTGATGTGGCTGTACAACAGTTTCGGGTCAGATTTGGCTTTCGCTGCTATGTCATTTTCATATTGTCTTTGGGCCTCCCTTCTTATCTGTGCATATTCATTTCTGGCTCTACGACTGTTCTCCTTATTCTCCTGGGTCCTTTGCCTTCTATATTTCTTCCATTCCCTAGCACACTTGGTTTTTGCCTCCCTGCACCTTTGGGTAAACCATGGGCTCATCCTGGCTTTTTCATTACTCCTGTTACCCTTGGGTACAAACCTCTCCTCAGCCTCCTTGCATTTTATTGCTACATATTCCATCATCTCATTAACTGGTTTCCCTGCCAGTTCTCTGTCCCACTGAACCCCGTTCAGGTAGTTCCTCATTCCTGTGTAGTCCCCTTTCTTGTAGTTTGGCTTCATTCGTCCTGGCCTTCCTGCTTCTCCCTCCACTTGTAGC
>NC_091327.1:22269990-22279990 GCF_038502225.1 Cherax quadricarinatus | reverse complement strand
TAGAGCTCTCACACATAACATGTCTGCTGGTTTCAGCTTCCTCCTTGCAACAATATTTGAAGTACATGCTCTTTACCCATATACAAGTGTTAATATCACTATTATCTAGTGCATTCCTAATTTTGCCTCAACTTACTACCCGCCCTTTATCCCTCTTATCTATTTTATGGTTCACCTAAATCTCAATAGAGACATCCTCGGAGAAGTCTATTCACAAATATCTCAACATATTTACTTCCAGCAATCTTCATTGCTTAAATATTTTGTTACTTTCATCATTCTTGTTTCTACCATTCACATTTAATTTCTTAATTTAATATATCCTCACCAATTCCTCCACCAACCTTTGTAACTTCTCTTCATAATCTCCCAGAAGAAGAGCATCATCAGCAAAAAGCAAATATGACAATTCTCATTTTGTATCTAATTCATTATTTTTTAATCTCACACCTCTCTCCAACACCCCAGCATCCCAGCCTCTTACAACCCCATCTATAAATATGTTCAACAACCATGGAATCATCACACATACCTTTCTATGTCTGACTTTTACTGGAAAATAATGCACCTCTCCTATATACCCTAACCTGAGTCTCTTCACGAAAAACTTTTAATTTCCTTTAGTAACACTTACCACCTATTGTATACATTTACAACATCTTCACATTGCTTCCCTATCCACCTTATTATCATATGTCTTTTCTAAGTCCATAAATGCAACTCTTTCTTACCTTCATCCAAGTACAGTTCACTACTATGCTTTAGTATAAACGATATACATACATATATATGCAGAGGAGAGAGAGAGATTTTGGGAGATGTTAAGTGAATGTATAGGAGCCTTTGAACCAAGTGAGAGAGTAATTGTGGTAGGGGACTTGAATGCTAAAGTAGGAGAAACTTTTAGAGAGGGTGTGGTAAGTAAGTTTGGGGTGCCAGGTGTAAATGATAATGGGAGCCCTTTGATTGAACTTTGTATAGAAAGGGGTTTAGTTATAGGTAATACATATTTTAAGAAAAAGAGGATAAATAAGTATACACGATATGATGTAGGGCGAAATGACAGTAGTTTGTTGGATTATGTATTGGTAGATAAAAGACTGTTGAGTAGACTTCAGGATGTACATGTTTATAGAGGGGCCACAGATATATCAGATCACTTTCTAGTTGTAGCTACACTGAGAGTAAAAGGTAGATGGGATACAAGGAGAATAGAAGCATCAGGGAAGAGAGAGGTAAAGGTTTATAAACTAAAAGAGGAGGCAGTTAGGGTAAGATATAAACAGCTATTGGAGGATAGATGGGCTAATGAGAGCATAGGCAATGGGGTCGAAGAGGTATGGGGTAGGTTTAAAAATGTAGTGTTAGAGTGTTCAGCAGAAGTTTGTGGTTACAGGAAAGTGGGTGCAGGAGGGAAGAGGAGCGATTGGTGGAATGATGATGTAAAGAGAGTAGTAAGGGAGAAAAAGTTAGCATATGAGAAGTTTTTACAAAGTAGAAGTGATGCAAGGAGGGAAGAGTATATGGAGAAAAAGAGAGAAGTTAAGAGAGTGGTGAAGCAATGTAAAAAGAGAGCAAATGAGAGAGTGGGTGAGATGTTATCAACAAATTTTGTTGAAAATAAGAAAAAGTTTTGGAGTGAGATTAACAAGTTAAGAAAGCCTAGAGAACAAATGGATTTGTCAGTTAAAAATAGGAGAGGAGAGTTATTAAATGGAGAGTTAGAGGTATTGGGAAGATGGAAGGAATATTTTGAGGAATTGTTAAATGTTGATGAAGATAGGGAAGCTGTGATTTCGTGTATAGGGCAAGGAGGAATAACATCTTGTAGGAGTGAGGAAGAGTCAGTTGTGAGTGTGGGGGAAGTTCGTGAGGCAGTAGGTAAAATGAAAGGGGGTAAGGCAGCCGGGATTGATGGGATAAAGATAGAAATGTTAAAAGCAGGTGGGGATATAGTTTTGGAGTGGTTGGTGCAATTATTTAATAAATGTATGGAAGAGGGTAAGGTACCTAGGGATTGGCAGAGAGCATGCATAGTTCCTTTGTATAAAGGCAAAGGGGATAAAAGAGAGTGCAAAAATTATAGGGGGATAAGTCTGTTGAGTGTACCTGGTAAAGTGTATGGTAGAGTTATAATTGAAAGAATTAAGAGTAAGACGGAGAATAGGATAGCAGATGAATAAGGAGGCTTTAGGAAAGGTAGGGGGTGTGTGGACCAGGTGTTTACAGTGAAACATATAAGTGAACAGTATTTAGATAAGGCTAAAGAGGTCTTTGTGGCATTTATGGATTTGGAAAAGGCGTATGACAGGGTGGATAGGGGGGCAATGTGGCAGATGTTGCAAGTGTATGGTGTAGGAGGTAGGTTACTGAAAGCAGTGAAGAGTTTTTACGAGGATAGTGAGGCTCAAGTTAGAGTATGTAGGAAAGAGGGGAATTTTTTCCCAGTAAAAGTAGGCCTTAGACAAGGATGTGTGATGTCACCGTGGTTGTTTAATATATTTATAGATGGGGTTGTAAGAGAAGTAAATGCGAGGGTCTTGGCAAGAGGCGTGGAGTTAAAAGATAAAGAATCACACACAAAGTGGGAGTTGTCACAGCTGCTCTTTGCTGATGACACTGTGCTCTTGGGAGATTCTGAAGAGAAGTTGCAGAGATTGGTGGATGAATTTGGTAGGGTGTGCAAAAGAAGAAAATTAAAGGTGAATACAGGAAAGAGTAAGGTTATGAGGATAACAAAAAGATTAGGTGATGAAAGATTGAATATCAGATTGGAGGGAGAGAGTATGGAGGAGGTGAACGTATTCAGATATTTGGGAGTGGACGTGTCAGCGGATGGGTCTATGAAAGATGAGGTGAATCATAGAATTGATGAGGGAAAAAGAGTGAGTGGTGCACTTAGGAGTCTGTGGAGACAAAGAACTTTGTCCTTGGAGGCAAAGAGGGGAATGTATGAGAGTATAGTTTTACCAACGCTCTTATATGGGTGTGAAGCGTGGGTGATGAATGTTGCAGCGAGGAGAAGGCTGGAGGCAGTGGAGATGTCATGTCTGAGGGCAATGTGTGGTGTGAATATAATGCAGAGAATTCGTAGTTTGGAAGTTAGGAGGAGGTGCGGGATTACCAAAACTGTTGTCCAGAGGGCTGAGGAAGGGTTGTTGAGGTGGTTCGGACATGTAGAGAGAATGGAGCGAAACAGAATGACTTCAAGAGTGTATCAGTCTGTAGTGGAAGGAAGGCGGGGTAGGGGTCGGCCTAGGAAGGGTTGGAGGGAGGGGGTAAAGGAGGTTTTGTGTGCGAGGGGCTTGGACTTCCAGCAGGCATGCGTGAGCGTGTTTGATAGGAGTGAATGGAGACAAATGGTTTTTAATACTTGACGTGCTGTTGGAGTGTGAGCAAAGTAACATTTATGAAGGGATTCAGGGAAACCGGCAGGCCGGACTTGAGTCCTGGAGATGGGAAGTACAGTGCCTGCACTCTGAAGGAGGGGTGTTAATGTTGCAGTTTAAAAACTGTAGTGTAAAGCACCCTTCTGGCAAGACAGTGATGGAGTGAATGATGGTGAAAGTTTTTCTTTTTCGGGCCACCCTGCCTTGGTGGGAATCGGCCAGTGTGTTAATAAAAAAAAAATATATCTATCTATATATATATATATATATATATATATATATATATATATATATATATATATAGTATATATATATATAATCGTTCTTCTACAATGTTTTTACTTACTTCTAGGCCATAAGAGAGCCATCTTGGCCGCTAATAAAGTCAGGAAACTCACTGATGGAACACGACACCTATTTTGTGTCTCCTCTTCTTCCTCATAATATTTTGTGAGTGTGTCTTCATTCTCCTCCTCATAATATTTTGTGAGTGTCTTCCTTCCTCATCCTCATGATGTTTGGCGAGTGCTTCCCACCTCATAATATTTTGTTGTCTACCTTGGTCAAGGATTTTCGTGGAGATAGCGAGTGCTCGGCGCCTTTGTCTCGCATTACCTCCATTTACGCTCGTAAGTACATTATGCGTCACAACACGCCGTCAAAAACAGGGTAATTGCGTTTCCCTTTGCAGCCAGAGTGCGTCGGAGGTGCTAGGGGACGGTGGGTCGAGCCTGCAGGGAGCGAGAGAGAGAGAGAGAGAGAGAGAGAGAGAGAGAGAGAGAGAGAGAGAGAGAGAGAGAGAGAGAGAGAGACGCACACCTCTTGTCTTGCTTGAGATGATGCCTCCCTCTGTTTGAAAAAGTCTGGTTGGTCAAGAGACAAGGGATGGGGGCTGGGGGTGGCGATTCCTGGAAGGAGGATCGACCCTCCACTGAGTCTTGAATGATCCACACGAGTTTAGCGCTTCTTGAAACAGTTTCCATTGCCTTCCTCAAGGAGCTGACACTCGGGCCTCTCTTCAGGCCACATGAAGGTGAACACACGAGCATACACACACACACACACACACACACACACACACACACACACACACACACACACACACACACACACACACACACACACCAGAGTGAGAGGGGAGGATGAACCAGCAAGATTGGACCTTGTGTTCACCCTGGGCAGTTCAGACATTGAGGACATAACGTATGAGAGTCCACTAGGAGCTAGCGACCACGTGGTTCTGTGCATTGAATACATAGTAGAGTTACAAGTGGAGAGAGTAACAGGAGTTGAATGGGAAAAGCCTGACTATAAAAGAGGGGACTACATAGGGTTGAGGAACTTCCTGCGGCAGGAGGCCCGTGGGACAGAGAACTGGCAGGAAAGCCAGTAAACGAAATGATGGAATATGTAACAACAAAATGCAAGGAGGCAGTGGAAAGGTTTATCCCCAAGGGCAATAGAAATAATGGGAAGACTAGAATGAGCCCCTGGTTTACCCGACGGAGTAAGGAGGCAAAAACAAAGTGCAATAGAGAATGGAAAAAGTACAGAAGGCAGAGAACACACGAAAATAGGGAGATCAGTCGCAGAGCCAGGAACGAGTATGTACAGGTAAGGATGGAGGTCCAGCGACAGTATGAAAATGACATAGCATCGAAAATCAAGACTGACCCGAAACTGTTGTATAGCCACATCAGGAGGAAGACAACAGTCAAAGACCAGGTGATCAGACTGACGACAGAAGGTGGAGAACTCACAAGAAATGATCAGGAGGTATGTGAGGAGCTAAACAGGAGATTTAAGGAAGTTTTTATATCAGAGACAGGAAGGGCTGTGGGAAGACAGCACAGTAGGGAACATCAAGAGGGAATATACCAACAAGTGTTGGATGACATACGAACAACCGAGGAGGAGGTGCAGAAGCTGCTAAGCGACCTTGATACCTCAAAGGCGATGGGACCGGACAACATCTCCCCATGGGTCCTAAGAGAAGGAGTAGAGATGCTGTGCGTGCCCCTAACCACAATCTTCAACACATCCCTTGAAACTTGGCAACTACCTGAGAAATGGAAGACAACAAATGTAGTCCCCATATTTAAGAAAGGAAACAGAAATGAGGCACTAAACTACGGACTTGTGTCTCTGACGTGTATTGTGTGCAAAGTCATGGAGAAGATTATCAGGAGGAAAGTGGTGAAACACCTGGAACGGAACAAGATTATAAATGAAAACCACCATGGGTTCATGGAAGGCAAATCCTGTGTCACAAACCTCCAGGAGTTTTATGACAAGGTAACAAAAGTAAGACACGAGAGAGAGGGGTGGGTTGATTGCGTCTTCCTAGACTGCAGGAAGGCCTTTGACACAGTTCCCCACAAGAGATTAGTGCAGAAGCTGGAGGATCAGGTGCATATAACAGGGAGGGCACTGCAATGGATCAGGGAATCCCTGACAGGGAGGCAGCAACGAGTCATGGTACGTGAAGAGGTATCACAGTGGGAGCCTCTGACGAGCGGGGTCCCACAGGGGTCAGTTCTAGGACCAGTGCTATTTTTTATATATACGAACGACATGATGGAAGGAATAGACTCTGAAGTGTCCCTATTTGCAGATGATGTGAAGTTGATGAGAAGAATTAAATCGGATGAGGATGAGACAGGACTGCAAAGAGACCTGGACAGGCTGGACATGTGGTCCAGAAACTGGCTTCTCGAATTCAATCCTGCCAAATGCAAAGTCATGAAGACTGGGGAGGGGCAAAGAAGACCGCAGAGAGAGTATAGGCTAGGTGGACAAAGACTACAGACCTCACTCAGGGAGAAAGACCTCGGGGTGACCATAACACCGAGCACGTCACCGGAGGCACACATCAACCAAATAACTGCTGCAGCATACGGGTGCCTGGCAAACCTGAGAATAGCGTTCCGATACCTTAATAAGGAATCGTTCAAGACACTGTACACTGTGTATGTTAGGCCCATACTGGAGTATGCAGCACCAGTCTGGAACCCACACCTGGTCAAACACGTCAAGAAGTTAGAGAAAGTACAAAGGTTTGCAACAAGGCTAGTCCCAGAGCTCAGGGGAATGTCGTACGAGGAAAGGCTGAGGGAAATCGGACTGACGACACTGGAGGACAGAAGGGTCAGGGGAGACATGATAACGACATACAAGATACTGCGGGGAATAGACAAGGTGGACAGAGATAGGATGTTCCAGAGAGGGGACACAGAAACAAGGGGTCACAACTGGAAGCTGAAAACTCAGACGAGTCACAGGGACGTTAGGAAGTATTTCTTCAGTCGTAGAGTCGTCAGGAAGTGGAATAGCCTAGCAAGTGAAGTAGTGGAGGCAGGAACCATACATAGTTTTAAGAAGAGGTATGACAAAGCTCAGGAAGCAGAGAGGGAGAGGACCTAGTAGCGATCAGTGAAGAGGCGGGGCCAGGAGCTGAGTCTCGACCCCTGCAACCACAATTAGGTGAGTACACACACACGACGACGAGCAATAGAGTGATGGTTGACACACTGGCTGCAGTGGCCAGAAGAGCTCATACATGCAGGGCAAAGCTCCTGATCATGGGCGACTTTAACCACAAGGAGATCGAATGGGAGAACTTGGAGCCACATGGGGGCCAAGATACATGGAGGGCTAAGATGATGGAGGTGGTACTGGAAAACTTCATGTACCAACACGTAAGGGACACTAGAAGAGAGAGAGGAGAGGATGAACTAGCAAGACTGAACTTAGTATTCACCTTGAGTAGTGCAGATATTGAGGACATCACATATGAAAGACCCCTTGGGGCCAGCGATCATGTGGTTTTAAGCTTCGAATACACAGTAGAGCTACAAGTGGAGGGGGAAGCAGGAAGGCCAGGACGAATGAAGCCAAACTACAAGAAAGTGGACTACACGGGAATGAGGAACTTCCTGAACGGGGTTCAGTGGGACAGAGAACTGGCAGGGAAGCCAGTTAATGAGATGATGGATTATGTAGCAACAATGTGCAAGGAGGCTGAGGAGAGGTTTGTACCCAAGGGTAACAGGAATAATGAAAAAGCCAGGATGAGCCCATGGTTCACCCAAAGGTGCAAGGAGGCAAAAACCAAGTGTGCTAGGGAATGGAAGAAATATAGAAGGCAAAGGACCCAGGAGAATGAGGAGAGCAGTCGTAGAGCCAGAAACGAAT
Source organism: Cherax quadricarinatus (assembly GCF_038502225.1). Lineage (NCBI taxonomy): Eukaryota > Metazoa > Arthropoda > Malacostraca > Decapoda > Parastacidae > Cherax > Cherax quadricarinatus. The sequence continues at coordinate 22,272,407 of NC_091327.1, read as the reverse complement.
ATGCACAGATAAGAAGGGAGGCCCAACGACAATATGAAAACGACATAGCAGAGAAAGCCAAATCTGACCCGAAACTGTTATACAGCCACATCAGGAGGACAACAACAGTCAAGGACCAGGTAATCAGGCTAAGGAAGGAAGGAGGAGAGACAACAAGAAATGACCGTGAAGTATGTGAGGAACTCAACAAGAGATTCAAAGAAGTGTTCACAGAGGAGACAGAAGGGGCTCCAGAAAGACGGAGAGGTGGGGCACACCACCAAGTGCTGGACACAGTGCACACAACCGAGGAAGAAGTGAAGAAGCTTCTGAGTGAGCTAGATACCTCAAAGGCAATGGGGCCAGATAACATCTCCCCATGGGTCCTGAGAGAGGGAGCAGAGGCGCTATGTGTACCCCTAACAACAATATTCAATACATCTATCGAAACAGGGAGATTGCCTGAGGCATGGAAGACAGCAAATGTAGTCCCAATCTTTAAAAAAGGAAACAGACATGAAACACTAAACTACAGACTAGTGTCACTGACATGTATAGTATGCAAAATCATGGAGAAGGTTATCAGGAGAAGAGTGGTGGAACACCTAGAAAGGAATGATCTCATCAACAGCAGCCAACATGGTTTCAGGGACGGGAAATCCTGTGTCACAAACCTACGGAAGTTCTATGACATGGTGACAGCAGTAAGACAAGAGAGAGAGAAGGGTGGGTGGATTGCATATTCTTGGACTGCAAGAAGGCGTTTGACACAGTTCCACACAAGAGATTAGTGCAAAAACTGGAGGACCAAGCAGGGATAACAGGGAAGGCACTGCAATGGATCAGGGAATACTTGTCAGGAAGACAGCAGCGAGTCATGGTACGTGGCGAGGTGTCAGAGTGGGCACCTGTGACCAGCGGGGTCCCACAGGGGTCAGTCCTAGGACCAGTGCTGTTTCTGGTATTTGTGAACGACATGACGGAAGGAATGGACTCTAAGGTGTCCCTGTTTGCAGATGACGTGAAGTTGATGAGAAGAATTCACTCGATCGAAGACCAGGCAGAACTACAAAGGGATCTGGACAGGCTGCAGACCTGGTCCAGCAATTGGCTCCTGGAGTTCAATCCCACCAAGTGCAAAGTCATGAAGATTAGGGAAAGGCAAAGAAGACCGAAGACGGAGTACAGTCTAGGGGGCCAGAGACTACATACCTCACTCAAGGAAAAATATCTTGGGGTGAGTATAACACCAGGCACATCTCCTGAAGCGCACATCAACCAAATAACGGTTACAGCATATGGGCCCCTAGCAAACCTAAGAACAGCATTCATACACCTTAATAAGGAATCGTTCAGGACCCTGTACAGTGTGTACTTTAGGCCCATATTGGAGTATGCAGCACCAGTTTGGAACCCACACCTAGCCAAGCACGTAAAGAAACTAGAGAAAGTGCAAAGGTTTGCAACAAGATTAGTTCCAGAGCTAAGAGGTATGTCTTACGAGGAGAGATTAAGGGAAATCGACCTGACGACACTGGATGACAGGAGAGATAGGGGGGACATGATAACGACTTACAAAATACTGAGAGGAATTGACAAGGTGGACAAAGACAGGATGTTCCAGAGATTGGACACAGCTACAAGGGGACACAGTTGGAAGTTGAAGACACAGATGAATCACAGGGATGTTAGGAAGTATTTCTTCAGCCACAGAGTAGTCAGTAAGTGGAATAGTTTGGGAAGCGATGTAGTGGAGGCAGGATCCATACATTGCTTTAAGCAGAGGTATGATAAACCTCAGGGTTCAGGGAGAGTGACCTAATAGCGTCCAGGGAAGAGGCGGGGCCAGGAGATCGGACTTGACCCCTGCAACCTCAACTAGGTGAGTACAACTAGGTGAGTACACACACACACGCACACACACACACACCGCTCCTAACAATAGAGAGGAAACTATTGAAATAAATAATAGCAGATACATAGTTTTGGTCATCTTGTTGACACAGACTTTGTACACAACATTGCTAGCATGCATCTCAGCCCTGGTCTTGTTTCTCTTGCACTTCCTAGTACACTCTCAACTGCTCCATTCTACTTATTTCTTGTTGTCGACGATACGCTCGGAGGTGCTGACTTTGTGATACAGGTTACGTTAGGAGAGTAATAATGGTAGAATTATGGACAAAATGTTTGGAAAATGGACGCAGATGGAGCTATGTACCTAGGTCAGGATAACTTAGGCTAGGTTACGTAATATTCATCAGGAAACACGACAAATGCCTCCTGACGCAGGTGTTTATCATATATTGATCAGCTACTTGAGATTTTTTAGTCTGATGATCTAGTCTTCCCTTAATAATCCACCACTTTATAAAGTAAAACAGAGTATCATTTAATTGTGGATTGTCTTGACGGTGTAAGACTGTGTGGACTGAAGA
>NC_091327.1:22257490-22259990 GCF_038502225.1 Cherax quadricarinatus | reverse complement strand
GTTTTACATTTTAACAAATCCTTATTGCTTGCCTGTGGCATTAATATATTGTTATTACTGTTTGTGACGACGTTAATATAAATTCATCTGAACAATAATTTTGAAGCCTGATTCAAGAGGATTTCAGAGTTTAATGTCACGAAGACACTTTGGCAGAATGGATGTCATTGTTGACACAGTCTTTCGCTTGAAGAAGTTCTTTTGTGTCCAGAGAAATTTGCAAGTGACGTCACTGAGTGAGCGTTCACCTAATTGTGGATGTAGGGGTTGTATTTCAGCTCCTGGCTCCGCCTCTCCGCTGGTCGCTACTGGGATTCTGTCTCCATCACTTACTTGTCCAGACCGTTGCACTTCCTGACCGCACCTAACACTTGGTGTCCGTGTTCACCAAGCTGTAAGTTGGTACGCGGATGCTAATCTACAATTGCACGTAGCACCCTCAGCAATAAAGCTAAAGGAACCAAATGTAAATAATAAACCTTAGTAACCTGCTTTCTTGGATTATCTTGAGTTAAGACCCCACGGAGGGCCCGGGTTCGATTCCCGGCGGGTGGAAACATTTCGACACGTTTCCTTACACCTGTTGTCCTGTTCACCTAGCAGCAAATAGGTACCTGGGTGTTAGTCGACTGGTGTGGGTCGCATCCTGGGGGACAAGATTAAGGACCCCAATGGAAATAAGTTAGACAGTCCTCGATGACGCACTGACTTTCTTGGGTTATCATGGGTGGCTAACCCTCCGGGGTTAAAACTCCGAACGAAATCTTATCTTATCTTATCTTAAGAATTATTTCCCAATATCCCTGTTACCTAATTTTTTTTAAATTCCAGCTGTATAATGGTGTAGCCGGGACCCACCTCTCCCTGTCCACCTAGGATTTTGTATGTCGTAATCTTGTCACCTCTGGTCCTTCTGTCGTCTTATGTCATTAAGTTTAGCTGCTTTAGATTCGCCGCAGTTATACCCGTCAGCTCTGGGACTAGTTTCGTTACAAATCTTTTCACTTTTTCCAGCTTCCTTACATGTTGTATCAGGTGCGGGTGCCATACTGGCTCTGCATACTCTAAGATCACACGTGTATTTCTCTTGGGTCGCAGCGAGACAGTGCATAATACTATATAATAATAATAATAATAATAATAATAATAATATCAAAATTCTGAAGAGCTGATGCACTAATTTTTATTTGCAATATATCATGCAAGAAAACATTTATTTTGTGTCGCCAAAGCGGCTATTGTGCATCCGCAAATCATCCTATTACCTGGAGTTTACCTGGAGAGAGTTCCGGGGGCCAACGCCCCCGCGACCCGGTCTGTGACCAGGCCTCCTGGTGGGTCAGAGATTACAAAGGTCACAATGGGTCTTTGCCAGACCCCCACTGGGCATTGTTATTTACACCATTATGATATTAAGTCATTTCATATATTACAATCCCATTTTATAATTAACTAAATACGCAAGACAATATGTAAATGCAATTTAAAGAAAAAGGCTTATTAATACTGTAAATACTGGTCCTGTCAAATATGTTCACTCATCTAACACACGAACTTCCATCTTCAGTTCATCGACGATTACAGAAAGCGGCTAACAACTTGTGTTCTTAAAAGAAACAACAGGTGTGTGTGTGTGTGTGTGTGTGTGTGTGTGTGTGTGTGTGTGTGTGTGTGTGTGTGTGTGTGACTGTGACTGTTCGCCCCCACAAATTACCTTCCTTGGTTTTAATTATTACCTCCTCTTCCTCCTCCTCCTCCTCCAACTCTTCCTCTTCCTCTTCCTCCTCCTCCTCCTCCAACTCTTCCTCTTCCTCCTCCTCCTCCTCCTCCAACTCTTCCTCTTCCTCTTCTTCTGCCTCTTCCTCCTCCTCCTCTTTTCTTGGCTGGTGTCGCTGATGTTTCTCCTGATCCTACATGGTTATGATGATGTTTCTCCTGATCCTACATGGTTATGATGATGTTTCTCCTGATCCTACATGGTTATGATGATGTTTCTTCATCTTCAGTTTTTCCCTTCCTCTCACTACCTATTTCCCCATCTACCCATCACCCCAACTCCCCATCACCCCAACTCCCCATCACCCCAACTCCCCATCACCCCAACACCCCATCTCCCCATCCGCCATAAATATTCAATTTCTGATGATTTTGGATTAGGCTGCGTGAAGCCTAACGCCCGGCAGGAGGAGGCCTACCCCAGGCCTGGGGAGGCCTCCTCCACTACTGGGTAGGCCTCCCCCACTCCTGTGTAGGCCTCCCCCACTCCTGGGTAGGCCTCCCCCACTCCTGTGTAGGCCTCCCCCACTCCTGGGTAGGCCTCCCCCACTCCTGTGTAGGCCTCCCCCACTCCTGGCACACTCTACTGGGAGGTACTTTTTACTGGGAGGTACTTTCTACTGGCAGGTACTTTCTACTGGGAGGTACTTTCTACTGGGAGGTACTTTCTACTGGGAGGTACTTTCTACTGGGAGGTACTTTCTACTGGGAGGTACTTTCTACT
>NC_091327.1:22252490-22254990 GCF_038502225.1 Cherax quadricarinatus | reverse complement strand
GTGACGTTCAGGGAACTGGTTGTAAGTTCCCCTCGTCGGTGGCGGCTTTTCCTCCCCCCACTGCAGTCCGTGGCGGCTTTTCCTCCCCCCACTGCAGTCCGTGGCGGCTTCCCTCCTCGTCCGTGGCGGGTTCCTTTCATTTGTGGCAATATGACAGTGATCGTGTGATAGACACAGTCATTTGAAAAATTCAAAAATTGACTAAGATAAAGCTTATATTCCCTGTAAAACCATTCTGAGCACTCTTAACCCACAACCATATATGGAAAAACCGAGTGCAGAAGTATCCAGATTTTTCTATACATTAAGGCAAATGCTCCAGAGAGGTTGGATCTCCTAGTCACCGTAAGTGACTCTGATGTAAAAGACATTAGATATGCGACGACCCTCTGTGGTAGCGCCTACGAAATACTGAGGATTGATTTTTTTTTTGTGAAAGTGAACGAGGAGAGAAACAGTGTTTAAGGAAGAGACAAACATCACTTCAGACGAGGAGACTAAAAAGGCATAAGGCATTTCCTAAATGGAGTGCCGTGGTAAAAATTAGCTAGACGGAAGAAAAATGAATGAAATTATGGAGTTTGTAGCTGAGAAGTACTGGGAGCCATAGGAGGAAATCATTCCTAGAGGCAAAAGTAGAAGAACAGGCAAGAACAGCGTGAGCCCATGGTTAATTCAGAGGTGCAGAGAGGCGAAAGATAAACTTGTAAGAAATTTAGAAAACAAAGCAAGCTAGAGAATAGGAAAGCTAGCAACAAAACCGGATACGAATATCTATGGATAAGAAGAAAGGCTGGACGATATTTTGATGAGGACACTGAATCGAGAACGAAATCTGAGCCAGATTTGCAATATAACCATATCAGGAGGACCAGACAATAAGGCTGCAAGGAGGAGGAGGAACGCTCACTGGAAATGACCGGGAAGTTTACTAGGAACTAAAGAAAGATTTAAGGAGGTCTTCTCAGTGAAAAAAGAAACATTACCAGGGAGTCAAGGAGGAAGAATGCTCTAACGAGTACTGGACAATACACACAATGTGAGAAGAGGTGAAAAGCCAACTGAGTGAGGTAGCAGGTACCTCGAAAACAATGGAACCAGACAAGACCTCTCTGTGGCTTTCTGACAAAGGGATTATTATTATTATTATTATTATTATTATTATTATTATTATTATTATTATTATTATTATTATTATTATTATTATTATTATTATTATTATTATTGTTATCATTATCATCATCATCATCATTGTTATTATTATTAATATAATTATTGTTATCATTATTATTATTATTATTATTATTATTATTTTTTATTATAATAATTATTATAATAATCTAGGCAGTAGGTTGGTAGACAGCAACCACCCAGGGAGGTACTACCGTCCTGTGGTAGTAGGCTGGTAGACAGCAACCACCCAGGGAGGTACTACCGTCCTGTGGTAGTAGGTTGGTAGACAGCAACCACCCAGGGAGGTACTACCGTCCTGTGGTAGTAGGCTGGTAGACAGCAACCACCCAGGGAGGTACTACCGTCCTGTGGTAGTAGGCTGGTAGACAGCAACCACCCAGGGAGGTACTACCGTCCTGTGGTAGTAGGTTGGTAGACAGCAACCACCCAGGGAGGTACTACCGACCTGTGGTAGTAGGTTAGTAGATAACAACCACCCAGGGAGGTACTACCGTCCTGTGGTAGTAGGTTGGTAGACAGCAACCACCCAGGGAGGTACTACCGTCCTGTGGTAGTAGGTTGGTAGACAGCAACCACCCAGGGAGGTACTACCGTCCTGTGGTAGTAGGTTGGTAGACAGCAACCACCCAGGGAGGTACTACCGTCCTGTGGTAGTAGGTTGGTAGACAGCAACCACCCAGGGAGGTACTACCGTCCTGTGGTAGTAGGTTGGTAGATAGCAACCACCCAGGGAGGTACTACCGACCTGTGGTAGTAGGTTGGTAGACAGCAACCACCCAGGGAGGTACTACCGACCTGTGGTAGTAGGTTGGTAGACAGCAACCACCCAGGGAGGTACTACCGTCCTGTGGTAGTAGGTTGGTAGACAGCAACCACCCAGGGAGGTACTACCGACCTGTGGTAGTAGGTTGGAAGACAGCAACCACCCAGGGAGGTACTACCGTCCTGTGGTAGTAGGTTGGTAGACAGCAACCACCCAGTGAGGTACTACCGTCCTGTGGTAGTAGGTTGGTAGACAGCAACCACCCAGGGAGGTACTACCGTCCTGTGGTAGTAGGTTGGTAGACAGCAACCACCCAGGGAGGTACTACCGACCTGCCAAGTGAATGTAAAACGGAAACCTGTAATTGTTTTACATGATGGTAGGATTGCTGGTGTCCATTTTTCTGTCTCATAAACATGCAAGGTTTCAGGTACGTCTTGCTACTTCTACTTGCACTTAGGTCACACTACACATACATGTACAAGCATATATGTATATACATACCCCTCTGGGTTTTCTTCCATTTTTCTTACTAGTTCTTGT
>NC_091327.1:22244990-22247490 GCF_038502225.1 Cherax quadricarinatus | reverse complement strand
CTCTCTCTCTCTCCCTCTCTCTCTCTCTCTCTCTCTCTCTCTCTCTCTCTCTCTCTCTCTCTCTCTCTCTCTCTCTCTCTCTCTTTCTCCTTCTCTCTTTCTCTTTCTCCCTCTTTCCTTCCTTCCTCCCTGCCAATTCTCCTCCCTTCTCGTTTCCTCCAATCTTTATCAAGATTCTGTAGTCATCATCTATCCTGCGTCAGTAGAAAACAAAACAGATTAAATGAACTTAGAAAAGAGATGGGAATCTCTCTCGGTCTCTCCCTTCTGTTGCAGCCATATTGCAACAGGTCTGCAGCCCTGTTGCAGCCCTGCTGAAGCCCTGTTGCAGCCCTGTTGCCCTGGGTCCAGACCTGACCCAGACCTGACTCAGAACTGGTCTAGACCTGGCCCCAAAACCGGTCCAGACTTGGTCCGCAACTGACCTGACCATGTATGGATAATGTCAGGGGTTCCAGACAGCCAGGTATAATGACAGGGTCTAGACAGCCAAGTAGAATGACAGTCAAGCATAATGATAGAGCAAAGAGAGTCAGCTAAAATAACAGGCAGGTATAATGACAGGGCCTAGATAGGTAGATATAATGACAGGCAGCATAATGTGAGAGTATAGACGATCAGGTACATTGACAAGGGTTAGACAGGCAAGCACTGCACAATAACTTGCAGGTATAATCAGAGAAGTCTAAATAGACATGTATAATGACAGGATCTAGACAAGTAGGTACAATGAAAAGGCCTATATCCAGATATAATGACAGACAGGTGTAATCATAGACCCTAAACAGCCAAGAGCAATAACAGGGTCTATATTTAAATGAGTGGTCTGTAATCAGACGCTATGAACCTATCTCCCCTACTTATACATAAACAGCAAGATATAACGACAGCGTCCGAGATAGCCAACCATAATAACAGAGGCTAGACAGGCAGGTACAATGAGAGTTCCTAGACGGGGGAGGATGACAGAGTAGCTCAACAGTGGACGGGACAGGTGAAAAATGCCTCCCCTAACGAGGATCATTACTCTGCAAGCAGAGTTTTGTACAACACAATGTTGCTACAATTCTTGAAGCATTTTTCCCCCTTTTGCTTTCAGTTTTTTTTTTTTGCTGCCAAACCAGTCAAGGTGGTGTATTGATAAGTTGTATTGTGTGTTGTGTTGTATTGCCTATTGTAGTGTGTTCTATGGTGCTGTATTGCCTGTTGTTTTGTGTTGTATTGTGTTGTAATGTTTTGTATTGTGTTTTATTGTCTTGTATTGTGTTGTATTATTTTATTGTGTTGTTTTGGGTGTTGTATTGTTTTTCATTGTTTTGTATTGCTTTTTTCATTGTGTTTTATTGTGATATATTGTTTTGTATAGTGTGTTGTACTGTGTTGCATTATTATTATTATTATTATTATTATTATTATTATTATTATTATTATTATTATTATTATTATTATTATTATTATTATTATTATTAATATTATTATTATTATTATTATTATTATTATTATTATTATTATTATTATTATTATTATTATTACTCCTGGTGCCTAGGGTAGGGAAAACAGTCTTTTCTCTGGAATGACTGAATTTACTCGACCACGTCAACACAATCTCTCAAACTTGACACGACAAACACAACATAAATCTTGACGCAATAAATACAACCAGAACTTGTATATATTTCCCGTAGTATAGAGAGCACGATGTATATACTACAAGGAGTAGGTATATTCTCGGTGTATATTCAGAGATTTGTATACATTTAAGTGATTATACACCGCGAAAGAAGTATATATCACAGTGTATATTCGGCACGACATATATATATATATATATATATATATATATATATATATATATATATATATATATATATATATATATATATATATATATATATATATATATATATATATATATATCGTGCCGAATATGTAAAACTGGTCAACTAGCAAGAACTCATTTAAAATTAAATCTTTTCTGAAATTTTCTCTTATACCTTTAAGGATACATTCTTTTCATTAATTTTAATGTAAAAAATTTTTAATTTTGCACCAGAAGAATCTTAGAAAACTTACCTAACCTTATTATAACAAGAGCAATTTATTTTAGCCTAACCCAACTAAATATATTTTAGATTTGTTTACAATAATTTAATACTAAACAAACACAGTGAAATATATTTTTTTCGTTAGGTTCAGAATGATTCTGGCGAAATTATTGCATACACAAATTTTCGCTTGTCCTATATGGCAAGTTGAGCGTTGCTATTTAAGCCAAGATCGCAAGTTCTGCCTATTCGGCACGACATTTATATATATATATATTTTATTTATTCTATTATCACACTGGCCGATTCCCACCAAGGCAGGGTGGCCCGAAAAAGAAAAACTTTCACCATCATTCACTCCATCACTGTCTTGCCAGAAGGGTGCTTTACACTACAGTTTTTAAACTGCAACATTTACACCCCTCCTTCAGAGTGCAGGCACTGTACTTCCCATC
>NC_091327.1:22222490-22239990 GCF_038502225.1 Cherax quadricarinatus | reverse complement strand
TCTCCTTATTTTATGTTTCGAGTGGGTTTAACGGACTGTGTCTGACGGGGGGATGGGTTGAGTTGCAGCTCCTGGCCTAAACATACACAACATTCATTCTATTTACGTACTATCAAGAGAACGTTTTATCCAACTCTCACTGTGCAAGACTCAATCTCCAGCCGCTTGCTGTTTCCTGCCCATCAACTCTGTGTGTTAGTGTGTGATGGTCGTGTCTTTATAGCCTTGAGGGGGAAGCCAGCGGAAAGCCTCGACCAGATGACCACAACCTTCACTGAGTGGCTTATCCTGTGGTTAAGACAAGCCAGTGTCTTTTAATTCTAAATAACAGAAAGATCAAGTACAGAAGACAGTGGGAGTTAAGGTAATCAGTCCCTCCAGATTGAGGTGATCATCCCCTCAATATTGGGGTAATCAGTCCCTCCATGTTAATGTAATCAGTCCCTCCATATTAAGGTAATTAGTGCCTCCATATTTAGGTAATCAGTGCCTCCATATTAAGGTAATTATCAGTCCCTCCATATTAAGATAATCAGTCCCTCCATACCGAGGTAATCAGTCCTCCATATTGAGGTAATCAGTCCCTCCTTGTTAAGGTAATCAGTGCCTCCATATCAAGGCAATTATCAGTCCCTCATTGTTAAGGTAATCAGTCCCTACATATTGAAATGCGGAAAAGGCTACTGGTGGGAGAAACGTCTTGAGTATAAAGTTGCCCAGACGTGGCATATGTGTTTTATTTATCAACATTGCACACCATGAACGTAGTAACACATGTTTTGCCCTACTGTGTATTCAGACAAGAAAAATACATAGCTGCGTCACTATGTATCTCACAGTTGTGTGTGTCGTGAGTGTGGATTCATCTTATTATATGGTCGAATTTCAGTCGACAGAGAGGGAGATGTCGATGGATGTGACTCTCGTTTCGCTCAGGTGTGGGGCGAAACGTTGCTAAAATAAGCGCTTGTTATGGCCAGATGTGGGGGTCCCACGTGTGTGTGTATGTGTGTGTGTGTGGGGTCCAACCCTGGGGCCCCTTCGTGAGGGTCCCAAAGTGGATCTGGGAGAAAAGAAAGTGTTTAGTGAGTGTTGTGAACTGCTGGACGTTACTGACTGCTACAGTTAGTACTGTTACTTAAATACTTCTTTTCTTCCTTCCTTCCTTCCTTCCTTCCTTCCTTCCTTCCTTCCTTCCTTCCTTCCTCCCTCCCTCCCTCCCTCCCTTCCTTCCTTCCTTCCTTCCTTCCTTCCTTCCTTCCTTCCTTCCTTCCTTCCTTCCTTCCTTCCTTCCTACCTTCCTTCCTTCCTTCCTTCCTTCCTTCCTTCCTCACTTCCTTCCTCCCTTCCTTCATTCATTTGTTTATTCATTCATGCATTTCAGACCTCCTCCTCTCTCTCTCTTTCTCTCTCTATCTCTCTCTGTCTCTCTGTCTCTCTGTCTCTCTCTGTCTGTCTCTCTCTGTCTCTGTCTCTCTCTCTGTCTCTCTCTGTCTCTCTCTGTCTCTCTCTGTCTCTCTCTGTCTCTCTCTCTGTCTCTCTCTGTCTCTCTCTGTCTCTCTCTCTGTCTCTCTCTCTGTCTCTCTCTGTCTCTCTCTCTCACTCTCTCTCTCACAAAAGCCTAGCAACCAACTCACCCCCCCAAAAAAAATCCCAATTATTTAGTAATTATGCTTCCAGCCTAATTTGATAGTTAAAATTAATAGGCCTCGCATAAAACTGTGAAGGCAATTTGTCCCCACCGCCACCTAATTGCTCCCTTCCTTAATGGCGAATTTTCCCTGTCCTTCTCCCGTTCCTCTTGTTTTCATTTTTTTCATAATTTACTGAAAACTTTTATTTTTGTTTTTCTTCTTTCATCCTTAATTTATATATATATATATATATATATATATATATATATATATATATATATATATATATATATATATATATATATATATATATATATATATATATATATATATATATATATATATATATATATATATATATATATATATATATATATATATATATATGTCGTGCCGAATATGTAAAACTGGTCAATTAGCAAGAACTCTTTTAAAATTAAGTCCTTTCTAAAATTTTCTCTTATACGTTTAAAGATATATTTTTTTCATTAATGTTGATGTAAAAATTTTTAATTTTGCACCAAAAGAACCTTAGAAAACTTACCTAACCTTATTATAACAAGAACAATTTATTTTAGTCTAACTCAACTAAATATATTTTAGATTTGTTTACAATAATTTAATACTAAACAAACACAATGAAATATATTTTTTCGTTAGGTTCAGAATGATTTTGGAGAAATTATTACATACACAAATTTTCACTTGTCCTATATGGCAAGATGAGCGTTGCTATTTAAGCCAAGATCGCAAGTTCTGCCTATTCGGCAAGACATATATATATATATATATATATATATATATATATATATATATATATATATATATATATATATATATATATATATATATATATATATATATATATATATATATATATATATATATATATATATATATATATATATATATATATATATATATATATATATATATATATATATGTAGAGAGAGAGAGAGAGAGAGACAGGCAGAATGCTTGAGTGGAAAGAGGCAAGAGAGAGGGATTGTGTTGAAAAAATAGTTGAGTTTGGTGGAGTGGGGTGGAGAGTAGTGGAGTGGGGTGGAGAGTAGTGGAGTGGGGTGGAGAGTAGTGGAGTGGGGTGGAGAGTAGTGGAGTGGGGTGGAGAGTAGTGGAGTGGGGTGGAGAGTAGTGGAGTGGGGTGGAGAGTAGTGGAGTGGGGTGGAAGAAAGTGGAATGAAGCGTAATGGAGTGGAATGTCATATTGCAAGTTAGGAGATGAATGTCTGTTACCACAAGACGGTCAGTTGCTTGTAGTGGAGAGTTATATTACATGCTCCGGCTGAGGGACTGACCACCTTCTATCAATGCTGAGAGACTGACCTCAAGATTTACTCTTACTTTCTACAGTGTTGTATTTGTCAGTATTCGACTGAAGAAGCCTGCTGTGCAGGCGATATGTTTAGGTAATAAAGGTACTTAAGTGTAGCGCATTTGTCTAATTCCTTCCTTCCTTCAATCACAGTCCTCCCTCCTACTAGCCAGTCACAGTCCTCCCTCCTACTAGTCAGTCACAGTCCTCCCTCCTACTAGCCAGTCACAGTCCTCCCTCCTACTAGCCAGTCACAGTCCTCCCTCCTGCTAGCCAATCGCAGTCCTTCTTCCTACTAGCCAATCACAGTCCTTCCTCCTACTAGCCAATCACAGTCCTTCCTCCTACTAGCCAATCACAGTCCTCCCTCCTACTAGCCAATCACAGTCCTCCCTCCTACTTGCCAATCACAGTCCTTCCTCCTGCTAGCCAATCACAGTCCTCCCTCCTACTAGCCAATCACCGTCCTCCCTCCTACTAGCCAATCACAGTCCTCCCTCCTACTAGCCAATCACAGTCCTTTTTGCTACTAGTCAATCACAGTCCTCCCTCCTACTAGCCAGTCACAGTCCTCCCTCCTACTAGCCAATCACAGTCCTTCCTCCTACTAGCAAATCACAGTCCTTCCTCCTACTAGCCAATCACAGTCCTTCCTCCTACTAGCTAATCACAGTCCTTCCTCCTACTAGCCAATCACAGTCCTCCCTCCTACTTGGCAATCACAGTCCTCCCTCCTACTAGCCAATCACAGTCCTCCCTCCTACTAGGCAATCACAGTCCTGCCTCCTACTAGTCAATCACAGTCGTCCCTCCTACTAGCCAATCACAGTCCTCCCTCCTACTAGCCAATCACAGTCCTCCATCCTACTAGCCAATCACCGTCTTCACTCCTACTAGCCAATCACGGTCCTCTCTCCTACTAGCCAATCACAGTTCTCTCTCCTACTAGCCAATCACACTCCTCCCTCCTACTAGTCAATCACAGTCCTCCCTCCTGCTAGCCAATCACAGTCCTCCCTCCTACTAGCCAATCACAGTCCTCCCTCCTACTACCCAATCACCGTCCTCCCTCCTACTAGGCAATCAGAGTCCTCTCTCCTACTAGCCAATCACAGTCCTCCCTCCTACTAGCCAATCACAGACCTCCTTCCTACTAGCCAATCACAGTCCTCCCTCCTACTAGCCAATCACAGTCCTCCCTCCTGCTAGCCAATCATAGTGCTCCCTCCTACTAGCCAATCACTGTCCTCCCTCCTACTGGCCAATTACCGTCCTCCCTCCTACTAGGCAGAGTCCTCCCTCCTACTGGCCAATCACAGTCCTCCCTCCTACTAGCCAAACACAGTCCTCCCTCCTACTAGCCAATCACAGTCCTCCCTCCTACTAGCCAGTCACAGTCGTCCCTCCTACTAGTCAATCACAGTCCTCCGTCCTACTAGCCAATCACAGTCCTCTCTCCTACTAGCCAATCACAGTTCTCTCTCCTACTAGCCAATCACAGTCCTCCCTCCTACTAGTCAATCACAGTCCTCCCTCCTGCTAGCCAATCACAGTCCTCCGTCCTACTAGCCAATCACAGTCCTCTCTCCTACTAGCCAGTCACAGTCCTCCCTCCTACTAGGCAATCACAGTCCTCCCTCGTACTAGCCAATCACAGTCCTCCGTCCTACTAGCCAATCACAGTCCTCTCTCCTACTAGCCAGTCACAGTCCTCCCTCCTACTAGGCAATCACAGTCCTCCCTCGTACTAGCCAATCACAGTCCTCCCTCCTACTAGCCAATCACAGTCCTCCCTCATACTAGCCAATCACAGTCCTCCCTCCTACTAGCCAGTCACAGTCGTCCCTCCTACTAGCCAGTCACAGTCCTCCCTCCTACTAGCCAATCACAGTCCTTCCTCCTACTAGCCAATCACAGACCTTCCTCCTACTAGCCAATCACAGTCCTCCCTCCTACTAGCCAATCACAGTCCTCCCTCCTACTAGCCAATCACAGTCCTCCCTCCTACTAGCCAATCACAGTCCTCCCTCCTACTAGCCAATCACAGTCCTCCCTCCTTCTAGCCAATCACAGTCCTCCCTACTACTAGCCAATCACGGTCCTCCCTCATACTAGCTAATCACCGTCCTCCCTCATACTAGCCAATCACAGTCCTCCCTACTACTAGCCAATCACGGTCCTCCCTCATACTAGCTAATCACCGTCCTCCCTCATACTAGACAATCACAGTCCTCTCTCCTACTAGCCAATCACAGTCCTCCCTCCTACTAGCCAATCACAGTCCTCCCTCCTACTAGCCAATCACAGTCCTCCCTCCTTCTAGCCAATCACAGTCCTCCCTACTACTAGCCAATCACGGTCCTCCCTCATACTAGCTAATCACCGTCCTCCCTCATACTAGACAATCACCGTCTTCACTCCTACTAGCCAATCACGGTCCTCTCTCCTACTAGCCAATCACAGTTCTCTCTCCTACTAGCCAATCACAGTCCTCCCTCCTACTAGTCAATCACAGTCCTCCCTCCTGCTAGCCAATCACAGTCCTCCGTCCTACTAGACAATCACAGTCCTCTCTCCTACTAGCCAGTCACAGTCCTCCCTCCTACTAGGCAATCACAGTCCTCCCTCGTACTAGCCAATCACAGTCCTCCCTCCTACTAGCCAATCACAGTCCTCCCTCATACTAGCCAATCACAGTCCTCCCTCCTACTAGCCAGTCACAGTCGTCCCTCCTACTAGCCAGTCACAGTCCTCCCTCCTACTAGCCAATCACAGTCCTTCCTCCTACTAGCCAATCACAGACCTTCCTCCTACTAGCCAATCACAGTCCTCCCTCCTACTAGCCAATCACAGTCCTCCCTCCTACTAGCCAATCACAGTCCTCCCTCCTACTAGCCAATCACAGTCCTCCCTCCTACTAGCCAATCACAGTCCTCCCTCCTTCTAGCCAATCACAGTCCTCCCTACTACTAGCCAATCACGGTCCTCCCTCATACTAGCTAATCACCGTCCTCCCTCATACTAGACAATCACAGTCCTCTCTCCTACTAGCCAATCAGAGTCCTCCCTCCTACTAACCCATCGCAGTCCTCCCTCCTACCGACCAATCACAGTCCTCCCTCCTACTAGCTAATCACCGTCCTCTCTCCTACTAGCCAATCACAGTCCTCCCTCCTACTAGCCAATCACAGTCCTCCCTCCTAGTAGCCAATCAGAGTTCTCCCTCCTACTAGCCAATCACAGTCCTCCCTCCTACTAGCCAATCACCGTCCTCTCTCCTACTAGCCAATCGCAGTCCTCCCTCCTACTAGCTAATCACCGTCCTCCCTAATACTAGCCAATCACAGTCCTCCCTCCTACTAGCCAATCACAGTCCTCTCTCCTACTAGCCAATCACAGTCCTCCCTCCTACTAGCCAATCACACTCCTCCCTCCTACTAGTCAATCACAGTCCTCCCTCCTACTAGCCAATCACAGTCCTTCCTCCTACTAGCCAATCACAGTCCTCCCTCCTACTAGCCAATCACCGTCCTCTTTCCTACTAGCCAATCACAGTCCTCCCTCCAACTTCCCAATCACAGTCCTCTCTCCTACTAGCCAATCACAGTCCTCCTTCGTACTAGCCAATCACAGTCCTCCCTCCTACTGGCCAATCACAGTCCTCCCTCCTACTAGCCAATCACAGTCCTCCCTTATACTCGCCAATCACAGTCCTCCTTCCTACTAGCCAATCACAGTCCTACCTCCTACTGGCCAATCACAGTCCTCCCTCCTACTAGCCAATCACCGTCCTCCCTCCTACTAGCCAATCACAGTCCTCCCTCCTTCTAGATAATCACAGTCCTCCCTCCTACTAGCCAATCACAGTCCTCCCTCCTACTAGCCAATCACAGTCCTCCTTCCTACTAGCCAATCACAGTCCTCCCTCCTACTAGCCAATCACCGTCCTCCCTCCTACTAGCCAATCACAGTCCTCCATCCTTTTAGCCAATCACAGTCCTCCCTCCTACTAGCCAATCACAGTCCTCCCTCCTACTAGCCAATCATAGTCCTCCCTCCTACTAGCCAATCACAGTCCTCCCTGCTACTAGCCAATCACAGTCCTAACTCATACTAGCCAGTCACCGTCCTCCCTCTTACTAGCCAATCACAGTCCTCCCTCCTACTAACCCATCATAGTCCTGCCTCCTACTAGTCAATCACAGTCCTCCCTCCTACTAGCCAATCACAGTCCTCCCTCCTACTAGTAATCACAGTCCTCCATCCTACTAGCCAATCACCGTCCTCCCTCCTACTACCCAATCACAGTCCTCCCCCCTACTAGCCAATCACAGTCCTCCCTCCTACTAGCCAATCACAGTCCTCCCTCCTACTAGCCAATCACAGGCCTCCCTCCTACTAGCCAGTCACAGTCCTCCCTCCTACTAGCCAGTCACATTCTTCCCTCCTACTAGCCAATCACAGTCCTCCCTACTACTAGCCAATCACGGTCCTCCCTCATACTAGCCAATCACCGTCCTCCCTCATACTAGCCAATCTCAGTCCACCCTCCTACGAGCCAATCACCGTCCTCTCTCCTACTAGCCAGTCACACTCCTTTCTCCTACTAGCCAGTCACAGTTTTCCCTCCTACTAGCCAGTCACAGTCCTCCCTCCTACTAGCCAGTCACAGTCCTCCCTCCTACTAGCCAATCACCGTCCTCCCTCTTACTAGCCAATCACCGTCCTCCCTCTTACTAGCCTATCACTGTTCTCCCTCCTACTAGCCAATCACAGTCCTCCCTCCTACTAGGCAGCCACCGTCCTCCCTCCTACTAGTCAATCACTGTCATCCCTCTTTCTAGCCAATCACCGTTCCTCTCTCCTACTAGCCAATCACTCTCCTCCCTCCTACTAGCCAATCACAGTCCTCCCACCTACTAGCCAATCACAGTCCTCCTTCCTACTAGCCAATCACAGTCCTCCCTCCTATTACCCAATCACCGTCCTCCCGCCTACTATCCAATCACAGTCCTCCCTCCTACTAGCCAATCACAGTCCACCCTTCTACTTGCCAATCACACTCCTACTTCCTACTGGCCAATCACAGTCCTCCATTCTACTAGCCAATCACAGTCCTCCTTCCTACTAGCCAATCACACTCCTCCTTCATACTGGCCAATCACAGTCCTCCTTCCTACTAGCCAATCAGAGTTCTAACTCCTACTAGCCATTCACAGTCCTCCCTCCTTCTACCCATTCACCGTCCTCCCTCCTACTAGCCAATCACTGTCCTCCCTCCTACTTGCCAATCACAGTCCACCCTTCTACTAGCCAATCACACTCCTCCTTCCTACTCACCAATCACAGTCCTCCATTCTACTAGCCAATTACAGTCCTCCTTTCTACTAGCCAATCAGTGTTCTAACTCCTGCTAGCCAATCTCAGTCCTCCCTCCTGCTTGCGAATCTCCGTCCTCTCTCGTACTAGCCACTCACCGTCCTCCTTCCTACTAGCCAATCACAGTCCTCCCTTCTACTAGCCAATCACAGTCCTCCCTTCTACTAGCCAATCACCATCCTCCCTCCTACTATCCAATCACAGTCCTCATTTTTACTAGCCAATCACAGTCCTCCCTCCTACTTGCGAATCACCGTCCTCCTTCCTACTGGCCGATCACAGTCCTCCCTTCTACTAGCCAATCACCGTCCTCCCTCCTAATTGCCAATCACAGTCCTTCTTCCTACTAGCCAATCACAGTCCTCCCTCCTACTAGCCAATGACAGTTCTCCCTCCTACTAGCCAATCACCGTCCTCCCTCCTACTAGCCTATCACAGTCCTCCTTCCTATTATCCAATCACAGTCCTCCCTCATATTAGCCAATCACAGCCCTCCCTCCTACTAGCCAATCTCTGTCCTCCCTCCTACTAGCCAATCACTGTCCTCCCTCCTACTAGCCAATCACCGTCCTCCCTTCTACTAGCCAATCACAGTCCTCCCTCCTACTAGCCAATCACCGTCTTCCCTCTTACTAGCCAATCACCGTCCTCCTTCCTACTATCCAATCACAGTCCTCCCTCCTACTAGTCAATCACAGTCCTCCTTCCTACTGACCAATTACAGTCCTCCCTTCTACTAGCCAATCACACTCCTACCTACTGGCCAATCACACTCCTCCTTCCTACTGGCCAATCACACTCCTCCTTCCTACTAGCCAATCACCGTCCTCCCTTCTACCAGCCAATCACAGTCCTCCCTCCTACTAGCCAATCACCGTCCTCCCTCCTACTATCCAATCACCGTCCTCCTTCCTACTATCCAATTACAGTTCTCCCTTCTACTAGCCAATCACACTCCTTCCTACTACCCAAACACATTCCTCCCTCCGACTAGCCAACCACAGTCTTTCCTTCTGTTAGCCAATCACAGTCCTCCCTTCTACTAGCCAAACACACTCCTTCCTACTGGCCAATCACACTCATCCTTCCTACTTGCCCATCAGAGTTCTCCCTCCTGCTAGCTATACACACTCCTCCCTCCGACTAGCCAATCACAGTCCTTCCTTCTAATAACCAATCACAGTTCTCCCTCCTACTAGCCAGTCGCAGTTCTCCCTCCTACATGCCAATCACAGTTCTCCCTTCTACTAGCCCATCAAGATCCTGATCGCTCCTGCCCGCCACTCAGAACATCTGTATCGTTCCTTTATTGAGACTTCATTTCACAGCACTGATTGGATGAGCGAGAGGCCAGATACGTGATCGTATCCTCTACTGTATGTACTACTGTATCCCCTGTTGTATGTACTTCTACATCCTTTACTGTATGTACTACTGTATCCCCTACTACATATACTTCTCTATCCTCTACTGTATGTTCTACTGTATCCCTACTGCACATACTACTATAACCCCTACTGTACGTACTACTGCATTCCCTTCTGTATGCATTACTGTATCCCTACTGTATGTACTAATGTATCCTCTACTATATGTACTACTACATCCCCTACTGTATGTACTACTGTATCACTACTGTATGTACTACTGTATCCCTACTGTATGTACTACTGTGTCCCCTACTGTATGTATTACTGTATCCCCTATTGTATGTACTACTGCATCCCTACTGTATGTACTACTACATCCCCTACTGCATGTACTGTTGTTAGGTAAGACACATATGCAACAGTTAGGTATCTTAATTTCGAAACGTTTCGCCTACACAGTAGGCTTCTTCAGTCGAGTACAGAAAAGTTGATAGAAGCAGAAGAGACTTGAAGACGATGTAATCAGTCCATCACCCTTCAAGATTTGAGGTGGTCAGTCCCTCAGTCTGGAGAAGAGCATTGTTCCAAGGTCTGAAACAATATGGAGTTGAAGTGACAGGATGGAGCCTTATATAGCGCCAGGAGGTGAGACGAAGGTCACTAGTAGAAGTAAGAACTCAGATGTTGGGAGGTCAGGTCCCTCTCAAATCCAGCCGTTCTCACTAGTAGAGGTTGTCGAAGTTGATTGCAGGTCTGTACCAAGATACCCTTGTGTTGCAGTGTCTGACAGATTGAACATTAAAATGGTATAAAATACCGACAGGTTGTTAGGTAAGACACATATGCAACAGTTAGGTATCTTTATTTTCGAAATAAAGATACCTAACTGTTGCATATGTGTCTTACCTAACAACCTGTCGGTATTTTATACCATTTTAATGTTCAACACTGCATGTACTATTGAATCCCCTACTGTATGTACTACTGTATCTAGAACTGTATAAACTACTGTATCCTCTACTGTATTTACTGTATCTACTACTGTATTTACTTTACTCCTTATTGTATTCGCTACTGTATCTACAATTCTATCTACTGCGTCTACTACTGTATCCCCCTACTGTATCTACAATTTTGTCTACTGGGGAGAAAGAGGAACAGAAACAGAAAGAATAAGGGACATATAAGAAGAAGAACAGGAAGAGTAAGAGGAGTACTAAGAGTGTAATAGCAGTGTTGCACCAGCATCACCATCCTGGTGACCAGCATCACCATCCTGGTGACCAGCATCACCATCCTGGTGACCGGCATCACCATCCTGGTGACCGGCATCACCATCCTGGTGACCAGCATCACCATCCTGGTGGCCAGCATCACCATCCTGGTGACCAGCATCACCATCCTGGTGACCACCATCACCATCCTGGTGACCGGCATCACCATCCTGGTGACCAGCATCACCATCCTGGTGGCCGGCATCACCATCCTGGTGGCCAGCATCACCATCCTGGTAGCCAGTATCACCATCCTGGTGACCAGCATCACCATCCTGGTGACCGGCATCACCATGCTAATGACCAGCATCACCATCCTGGTGACCAGCATCACCATCCTGGTGACCAGCATCACCATCCTGGTGACCGGCATCACTATCCTAATGACCAGCATCACCATCCTAGTGACCAGCATCACCATCCTGGTGACCAGCATCACCATCCTGGTAGCCAGCATCACCATCCTGATGACCGACATCACCATCCTAGTGACCAGCATCACCATCCTGGTAGCCAGCATCACCATCCTGGTGACCAGCATCACCATCCTAGTGACAAGCATCACCATCCTGGTAGCCAGCATCACCATCCTGGTGACCAGCATCACCATCCTGGTGACGAGCATCACCATCCTGGTGACCAGCATCACCATCCTAGTGACCAGCATCACCATCCTGGTAGCCAGCATCACCATCCTGGTGACCAGCATCACCATCCTGGTGACCAGCATCAACATCCTGGTGACCAGCATCACCATCCTGGTGACCAGCATCACCATCCTGGTGACCAGCATCACCATCCTTGTGACCAGCATCACCATCCTGGTGACCAGCATCACCATCCTGGTAGCCAGCATCACCATCCTGGTGACCAGCATCACCATCCTGGTGACCAACATCACCATCCTGGTAGCCAGCATCACCATCCTGGTAGCCAGCATCACCATCCTGGTAGCCAGCATCACCATCCTGGTAGCCAGCATCACCATCCTGGTGACCAACATCACCATCCTGGTGACCAGCATCACCATCCTGGTGACCAACATCACCATCCTGGTGACCAACATCACCATCCTGGTGACCAACATCACCATCCTGGTGACCAACATCACCATCCTGGTGACCAACATCACCATCCTGGTGACCAGCATCACCATCCTGGTGACCAGCATCACCATCCTGGTAGCCAGCATCACCATCCTGGTAGCCAGCATCACCATCCTGGTGACCAACATCACCATCCTGGTGACCAACATCACCATCCTGGTGACCAACATCACCATCCTGGTGACCAACATCACCATCCTGGTGACCAGCATTACCATCCTGGTGATCAGCATCACCATCCTGGTGACTAACATCACCATCCTGGTGACCAACATCACCATCCTGGTGACCAGCATCACCATCCTGGTAGCCAGCATCACCATCCTGGTGACCAGCATCACCATCCTGGTGACCAGCATCACCATCCTGGTGACCAACATCACCATCCTGGTGACCAGCATCACCATCCTGGTGACCAGCATCACCATCCTGGTGACCAGCATCACCAACACTGGAAGTTCAATATTCATACTATTACTGATGACTATGTGTATGTATCTATACATGCACGTATATCTGCATGTGTATCTACACATGAATGTATTTTCGCAAGGATGACTAATAATAATAATAATAATAATAATAATAATAATAATAATAACAATAATAAAAATAATAATAATAATAATAATAATAATTATTATTATTATTATTATTATTATTATTATTATTATTATTATTATTATTATTATTATTATTATCATAGTCATCATCATTAATATTATTAACTAAACATAGACTTAATATTTAACATAATTTTCTTAAATAACGATTGATTCAATTTCGAAAAAATAATAATCTCGGGACACTGTTAAATAACCAACTAATTCAGGAAATTATCAATAATTATCAAGTAACTGAGGGAACAGAGAGATGAGTAACTGAGGAAACAGAGAGATGAGTAACTGAGGAAACAGAGGGATGAGTAACTGAGGAAACAGAGAGATGAGTAACTGAGGAAACAGAGAGATGAGTAACTGAGGAAACAGAGGGATGAGTAACTGAGGAAACAGAGAGATGAGTAACTGAGGAAACAGAGAGATGAGTAACTGAGGAAACAAAGAGATGAGTAACTGAGGAAACAAAGAGATGAGTAACTGAGGAAACAGAGAGATGAGTAACTGAGGGAACAGAGAGATGAGTAACTGAGGAAACAGAGGGATGAGTAACTGAGGAAACAGAGAGATGAGTAACTGAGGAAACAGAGAGATGAGTAACTGAGGAAACAAAGAGATGAGTAACTGAGGAAACAGAGAGATGAGTAACTGAGGGAACAGAGAGATGAGTAACTGAGGAAACAGAGGGATGAGTAACTGAGGAAACAGAGAGATGAGTAACTGAGGAAACAGAGAGATGAGTAACTGAGGAAACAGAGAGATGAGTAACTTAGGAAACAGAGAGATGAGTAACTGAGGAAACAGAGAGATGAGTAACTGAGGAAACAGAGAGATGAGTAACTGAGGAAACAGAGAGATGAGTAACTGAGGAAACAGAGAGATGAGTAACTGAGGAAACAAAGAGATGAGTAACTGAGGAAACAGAGAGATGAGTAACTGAGGAAACAGAGAGATGAGTAACTGAGGAAACAGAGAGATGAGTAACTGAGGAAACAGAGAGATGAGTAACTGAAGAAACAGAGAGATGAGCACCTGAGGAAACGGAGAGATGAGTAACTGAGGGAACAGAGAGATGAGTAACTGAGGAAACAGATAGATGAGTAACTAAAGAAACAGATAGATGAGTAACTGAGGAAACAGAGAGATGAGTAACTGAGGAAACAGAGAGATGAGTAACTGAGGAAGCAGAGAGATGAGTAACCGAGGAAACAGAGAGATGAGTAACTGAGGAAACAGAGAGATGAGTAACTGAGGAAACAGAGAGATGAGTAACTGAGGAAACAAAGAGATGAGTAACTGAGGAAACAGAGAGATGAGTAACTGAGGAAACAGAGAGATGAGTAACTGAGGAAACAGAGAGATGAGGAACTGAGGAAACAGAGAGATGTGTAACTGAGGAAACAGAGAGATGAGTAACTGAGGAAACAGAGAGATGAGTAACTGAGGAAGCAGAGAGATGAGTAACTGAGGAAACAGAGAGATGAGTAACTGAGGAAACAAAGAGATGAGTAACTTAAGAAACAGAGAGATGAGTAACTAAGGAAACAGATAGATGAGTAACTGAGGAAACAGAGAGATGAGTAACTGAGGAAACAGAGAGATGAGTAACTGAGGAAGCAGAGAGATGAGTAACTGAGGAAACAGAGAGATGAGTAACTAAGAAACAGAGAGATGAGTAACTGAGGAAGCAGATGAGTAACTGAGTAACTGAGGAAACAGAGAGATGAGTAACTGAGGAAACAGAGAGATGAGTAACTGAGGAAACAAAGAGATGAGTAACTGAGTGAGTAACTGAGGAAACAGAGAGATGAGTAACTGAGGAAACATAGAGATGAGGAACTGAGGAAACAGATAAATGTGTAACTGAGGAAATAGAGAGATGAGTAACTGAGGAAAGAGAGAGATGAGTAACTGAGGAAGCAGAGATGAGTAACTGAGGAAACAGAGAGATGAGTAACTGAGGAAACAAAGAGATGAGTAACTTAAGAAAAAGAGAGATGAGTAACTAAGGAAACAGATAGATGAGTAACTGAGGAAACAGAGAGATGAGTAACTGAGGAAACAGAGAGATGAGTAACTGAGGAAGCAGAGAGATGAGTAACTGAGGAAACAGAGAGATGAGTAATTGAGGAAACAGATAGATGAGTAACTGAGGAAACAAAGAGATGAGTATCTGAGGAAACAGATAGATGAGTAACTGAGGAAACATGTAGATGAGTTACTGAGGAAACAGATAGATGAGTAACTGAGGAAACAGGTAGATGAGTTACTAAGGAAACAGATAGATGAGTAACTGAGGAAACAGAGAGATGAGTAACTGAGGAAACAGAGAGATGAGTAACTGAGGAAACAGAGAGATGAGTAACTGAGGAAACAGAGAGATGAGTAACTGAAGAAACAGAGAGATGAGCACCTGAGGAAACGGTGAGATGAGTAACTGAGGGAACAGAGAGATGAGTAACTGAGGAAACAGATAGATGAGTAACTAAAGGAACAGATAGATGAGAAACTGAGGAAACAGAGAGATGAGTAACTGAGGAAACAGAGAGATGAGTAACTGAGGGAACAGGGAGATGAGTAACTGAGGAAACATAGAGATGAGTAACTGAGAAAGCAGAGAGATGAGTAACTGAGGAAACAGAGAGATGAGTAACTGAGGAAACAGAGAGATGAGTAACTGAGGAAACAGAGAGATGAGTAACTGAGGAAACAGAGAGATGAGTAACTGAGGAAACAAAGAGATGAGTAACTGAGGAAACAGATAGATGAGTAACTGAGGAAACAAAGAGATGAGTAACTGAGGAAACAGATAGATGAGTAACTGAGGAAACAGGTAGATGAGTTACTAAGGAAACAGATAGATGAGTAACTGAGGAAACAGAGAGATGAGTAACTGAGGAAACAGAGAGATGAGTAACTGAGGAAACAGAGAGATGAGTAACTGAGGAAACAGAGAGATGAGTAACTGAGGAAGCAGAGAGATGAGTAACTGAGGAAACAGAGAGATGAGTAACTGAGGAAACAGAGAGATGAGTAACTGAGGAAACAGAGAGATGAGTGGAAACAGATAACTGAGGAAACAGAGAGATGAGTAACTGAGGAAACAGAAACAGAGAGATGAGTAACTGAGGAAACAGATAGATGAGTAACTAAAGAAACAGATAGATGAGTGAGTAACTGAGGAAACAGAGAGATGAGTAACTGAGGAAACAGAGAGATGAGTAACTGAGAAAGCAGAGAGATGAGTAACTGAGAGAGATGAGTAACTGAGAAACAGAGAGATGTGTAACTGAGGAAACAGAGAGATGAGTAACTGAGGAAACAGAGATAGATGAGTAACTGTGGAGGAAACAGAAACAGAGAGATGAGTAACTGAAGAAACAGAGAGATGAGTAACTGAGGAAACAGAGAGATGAGTAACTGAGGAAACA
Organism: Cherax quadricarinatus; assembly: GCF_038502225.1. Classification (NCBI taxonomy): domain Eukaryota; kingdom Metazoa; phylum Arthropoda; class Malacostraca; order Decapoda; family Parastacidae; genus Cherax; species Cherax quadricarinatus. The sequence continues at coordinate 22,223,845 of NC_091327.1, read as the reverse complement.
GAGAGATGAGTAACTGAGGAAGCAGAGAGATGAGTAACTGAGGAAACAGAGAGATGAGTAACTGAGGAAACAGAGAGATGAGTAACTGAGGAAACAGAGAGATGAGTAACTGAGGAAACAGAGAGATGAGTAACTGAGGAAACAGAGAGATGAGTAACTGAGGAAACAGAGATGAGTAACTGAGGAAACAGAGAGATGAGTAACTGAGGAAACAGAGAGATGAGTAACTGAGGAAACAGAGAGATGAGTAACTGAGGAAACAGAGAGATGAGTAACTGAGGAAACAGAGAGATGAGTAACTGAGGAAACAGAGAGATGAGTAACTGAGGAAACAGATAGATGAGTAACTAAGGAAACAGATAGATGAGTAACTGAGGAAACAGAGAGATGAGTAACTGAGGAAACAAAGAGATGAGTAACTGAGGAAACAGAGAGATGAGTAACTGAGGAAACAGAGAGATGAGTAACTGATGAAACAGAGAGATGAGTAACTGAGGAAGCAGAGAGATGAGTAACTGAAGAAACAGAGAGATGAGTACCTGAGTAAACAGAGAGATGAGTAACTGAGGGAACAGAGTGATGAGTAACTGAGGAAACAGATAGATGAGTAACTAAAGAAACAGATAGATGAGTAACTGAGGAAACAGAGAGATGAGTAACTGAGGAAACAGAGAGATGAGTAACTGAGGGAACAGAGAGATGAGTAACTGAGGAAACAGAGAGATGAGTAACTGAGGAAACAGAGAGATGAGTAACTGAGGAAACAGAGAGATGAGTAACTGAGGAAGCAGAGAAATGAGTAACTGAGGAAACAGAGAGATGAGTAACTGAGGGGACAGAGAGATGAATAGCTGAAAGGAATTAAAGAAAGAAAATAAATCGAGATCAGCACATTGGTACTCATTACGGGTGCCATTATTACATGAGTGCCACACATGAGTGCCACACATGAGTGCCACACAGAGGATGGGCTGGCACAGCCTCTCTGAGTCCTGGTGAGCTCAGGTCTCGACTAATCAGATGATAGGATTATCATCCTCGTGGTGGGCTGTTCTCGCTCCACTGAGTGCCTATCCTATCAGGGTTGTGGAGACGGCACTGGGGGAAGGGGTGTATTGTTTTCACTATTGTGCATAACATTGGCACTGTGGGTGCCACTGGTTCACTGTAGTGTATAAAATTGGCAGTGGGGTTCCACTCTTGTTTTCAAGGACAGCGAACTGGCAATTTGAGGGCCACTGTTGCACTCTAGTGCTTAATATTGGCATTTTGGGTGCCACTGGTTGATTATAAGGCATAATGTTGGCACTGTGGGTGTTGGGGTGGTGGAGGATGAGGAGGAGGAGGAGGAGGAA
>NC_091327.1:22204990-22217490 GCF_038502225.1 Cherax quadricarinatus | reverse complement strand
AGAGAGAGAGAGAGAGAGAGAGAGAGAGAGAGAGAGACAGAGAGAGACAGAAGTGCAAAACAACCAGGGAGACAGGAAGACCAAGATCCGGATATAGGGACAGTGAGAGAGAGAGAGAGAGAGAGAGAGAGAGAGAGAGAGAGAGAGAGAGAGAGAGAGAGAGAGAGAGAGAGAGAGAGAGAGAGAGAGAGAGAGAGAGACAGAGAGAGACAGAAGTGCAAAACAACCAGGGAGACAGGAAGACCAAGATCCGGATATAGGGACAGTGAGAGAGAGAGAGAGAGAGAGAGAGAGAGAGAGAGAGAGAGAGAGAGAGAGAGAGAGAGAGAGAGAGAGACAGACAGACAGACAGACAGACAGAAGTGCAAAACAACCAGGGAGACAGGAAGACCAAGATCCGGATATAGGGACAGAGAGAGAGAGAGAGAGAGAGAGAGAGAGAGAGAGAGAGAGAGAGACAGACAGACAGACAGACAGACAGACAGACAAACAGACAGACAGACAGACAGACAGAAGACATAAAAATTTAAATAACAAGTCATCATCTAAGTTATCTGATTGGAAGTATAACAGATCTGAGATTTATATCCACTACTGTTACTACTACTACTGTTGCCACTACTATTACTGCTGTTGTTGCTACAACTATTACTGCTACTGTTGCTACTACTACTTCTGTTGCTACGACTATAACAACTACTACTACTACTACGACTACGACTACTATTACTATTACTACTGCTTCATTAAGGTAAAGCAGTTTTGACGATCAGTGAGCTCACTGGAGTCGATTACGGGGTCACCGCCCCCGTTGCACTTAAACCAATATATACACCACATTCTAGTTGATCAGGAACTGACTTTATCAATCTATCAAGTTCCTCTTGAAAGTTAAGACACATGTGCAACATCTGGATATCTTTATTGCAGACGTTTCGCCATCCAGTGGCTTTATCAATACAGATTCTAGGACATAATTAGAAGACAGTAGAACTATATACAAAAGATGAGGTAATCAGTCCCTCGGCCTTGGAGTTAGTGTTCACAGCATCGTGGTGGTGGAGAATCTGGAGCAAAGGCAAGAAGACTGGCGGTTATATAGGCGTCAGTGGATATATATAGTTCTACTGTCTTCCAATTATGTCCTAGAATCTGTATTGATAAAGCCACTGGATGGCGAAACGTCTACAATAAAGATATCCAGATGTTGCACATGTGTCTTAACTTTCATATTGTCGGTATTTTATACCTTTCTTGCACAAGTTCCTCTTGATGACAGCCATGGGCTTGTTAGTAATTCCCCTTATGTATGAAAGGAATGTGTTGATTAATCTTGGTCCCTTTACAATTATTAATTAATGTCTAAGGCGACCCTGCTGTTCACTGGGAGTTGTTTGCACCGTCTACTAAGCCTCTTGCTCCATACGAAGGGATTTCAGTGTACATTTTAAGGACCAATCCCTCCAGAAATTTTTATGTGTAAATAATGATTGCATATATCTCGCTCACATTCCAAGGAGAACAATTCAAGAACTTCACATACTCGACTGAATTTATACAAGCAATGAAGGGTCTTTGTATATTCTTTATGGCTATACAGCAATATTCCAGGATAGATACAACCAGTGACTTGAAGAGTATCATCATTGGCTTCGCATCTCTTGTTTTGAAAGTTCTGGTTATCCAGCCTATCATTTTTTTCGGCTGTGACAGTAACATTGTTTTCACCCTTGAATATGACATCTTCCCACATTATTACTCCCATGTTTCTCACACTGTATCCTTAATAAATGCCGCTCTGATGCAAACTTTTGAATGGTTACAATCATAACCATAATTAATTAAGGGGTGGACTGGTAAGCCAGCGGAAGGCCTCGGTCAGATGACTAAAATCTCCAGCTGGGGGTCATCATATAACTAAGACCTCCGCCAGGAAACACTTGTCTGGTTTCCTGACGAACCTAACCTAACCTACTCTAATACAAACTCCAGTATTGTCTGCTAAGGATGATACAGAGGTATGATTTATGTACAGCACCTGTGTAGGTGTAGGAGCTGGGTGAACACCTAATACACGTACACCTGCTTCTCCTCACCCACCTCAACACTAGTCACCACCAAAATGAAATAGAGAGAATTTGCAGCAACGACTGCAACAAGAGCAACAATAACCATAGCAACAATAGCAAGAACAATAACTGAAAGAGCATCGATGATAACAGCAACACTGACAACAACAACAATAATGCCAGCGGCAATAACAACTAAAGTAACGAAGACAACAACAACAATGACAACAGCAACACACATTGCCAAGACAGACTACCACGTCAGTCCAAGCCAGACTACCACGTCAGTCCAAGTCAGACTACCACGTCAGTCCAAGTCAGACTACCACGACAGTCCAAGCCAGACTACCACGTCAGTCCAAGCCAGACTACCACGTCAGTCCAAGCCAGACTACCACGTCAGTCCAAGTCAGACTACCACGACAGTCCAAGCCAGACTACCACGTCAGTCCAAGCCAGACTACCACGACAGTCCAAGCCAGACTACCACGACAGTCCAAGCCAGACTACCACGACAGTCCAAGCCAGACTACCACGTCAGTCCAAGCCAGACTACCACGACAGTCCAAGCCAGACTACCACGTCAGTCCAAGCCAGACTACCACGTCAGTTCAAGCCAGATTACTACGTCAGTCAAAGCCAGACTACCACGCCAGTCCAAGCAGACTACCACGTCAGTCCAAGCCAGACTACTACGTCAGTCCAAGCCAGACTACCACGACAGTCCAAGCCAGACTACCACGTCAGTCCAAGTCAGACTACCACGTCAGTCCAAGCCACACTACCACGACAGTCCAAGCCAGACTACCACGACAGTCCAAGTCAGACTACCACGACAGTCCAAGCAGACTACCACGTCAGTCCAAGCCAGACTACTACGTCAGTCCAAGCCAAACTACCACGACAGTCCAAGCCAGACTACCACGTCAGTCCAAGTCAGACTACCACGTCAGTCCAAGCCACACTACCACGGCAGTCCAAGCCAGACTACCACGACAGTCCAAGCCACACTACCACGTCAGTCCAAGCCAGACTACCACGTCAGTCCAAGCCAGACTACCACGTCAGTTCAAGCCAGATTACTACGTCAGTCCAAGCCAGACTACCACGCCAGTCCAAGCAGACTACCACGTCAGTTCAAGCCAGACTACTACGTCAGTCCAAGCCAGACTACCCCGACAGTCCAAGCCAGACTACCACGTCAGTCCAAGGCAGACTACCACGTCAGTTCAAGCCAGACTACTACGTCAGTCCAAGCCAGACTACCACGCCAGTCCAAGCAGACTACCACGTCAGTCCAAGCCAGACTACTACGTCAGTCCAAGTCAGACTACCACGACAGTTCAAGCCAGACTACCATGACAGTCCAAGCCAGACTGCCACGACAGTCCAAGCCAGACTACCACGACAGTCCAAGCCAGACTGCAAGGACAGTCCAAGCCAGACTACCACGACAGTCCAAGCCAGGCTACCACGTCAGTCCAAGCCAGACTACCACGTCAGTCCAAGCCAGACTACTACGACAGTTCAAGCCAGACTACCAGGACAGTTCAAGCCAGACTACCACGAAAGTCCAAGCCAGACTGCCACGACAGTTCAAGCCAGACTACCATGACAGTTCAAGCCAGACTACCACGAAAGTCTAAGCCAGACTACCACGACAGTCCAAGCCAGACTGCCACGACAGTCCAAGCCAGACTATCACGACAGTCCAAGCCAGACTACCACGACAATCCAAGCCAGATTACCCGACAGTCCAAGCCAGACTACCACGACAGTCCAAGCCAGACTACCACGACAGTCCAAGCCAGACTGCCAGGACAGTCCAAGCCAGACTACCACGACAGTCCAAGCCAGACTACCACGTCAGTCCAAGCAAGACTACCACGTCAGTCCAAGCCAGACTACCACGTCAGTCCAAGCCAGACTACCACGACAGTTCAAGCCAGACTACCACGACAGTTCAAACCAGACTACCACGAAAGTCCAAGCCAGACTACCACGACAGTCCAAGCCAGACTGCCACGACAGTCCAAGCCAGACTACCACGACAGTCCAAGCCAGACTACACGTCAGTCAAAGCCAGACTACCACGACAATCCAAGCCAGATTACCCGACAGTTCAAGCCAGACTACCACGACAGTCCAAGCCAGACTACCACGACAGTCCAAGCCAGACTGCCAGGACAGTCCAAGCCAGACTACCACGACAGTCCAAGCCAGACTACCACGACAGTCCAGGCCAGACTACCACGTCAGTCCAAGCCAGACTACCACGACAGTCCAAGCCAGTCTACCACGTCTGTCCAAGCCAGACTACCACGTCTGTCCAAGCCAGCCTACCACGAAAGTCCAAGCCAGACTACCACGACAGTCCAAGCCAGACTGCCACGACAGTCCAAGCCAGACTACCACGTCAGTCCAAGCCAGACAACCACGACAACCCAAGCCAGACTACCACGAAAGTCCAAGCCAGACTACCACGACAGTCCAAGCCAGACTACCACGACAGTCCAAGCCAGACTACCACGTAAGTTCAAGCCAGTCTACCACATCAGTCCAAGCCAGCCTACCACGAAAGTCCAAGCCAGACTACCACGGCAGTCCAAGCCAGACTACCACGTCAGTCCAAGCCAGACAACCACGACAATCCAACCCAGATTATCCAACAGTCCAAGCCAGACTACCACGACAGTCCAAGCCACGCTACCACGTCAGTCCAAGCCAGACTGCCACGACAGTCCAAGCCAGACTACCACGTCACTCCAGACCAGACTACCACGTCAGTCCAAGCCAGACTACCCGACAGTCCAAGCCAGACTACCTCGACAGTCCAAGCCAGACTACCCCGACAGTCAAGCCAGACTAACACGTCAGTCCAAGCCAGATTACCCCGACAGTCAAGCCAGACTACCACGTCTGTCCAAGCCAGCCTACCACGAAAGTCCAAGCCAGACTACCACGACAGTCCAAGCCAGACTGCCACGACAGTCCATGCCAGACTACCACGACAGTCCGAGCCAGACTACCACGACAGTCCAAGACAGACTACCACGTCACTCCAGGCCAGACTACCACGTCAGTCCAAGCCAGATTACCCGACAGTTCAAGCCAGACTACCACGTCAGTCCAAGCCAGATTACCACGCCAGTGAAAGTAACTAAGCACGTCACGTACCGCTCCCAACAAGCACGTCACGTACCTTCCCCTGAGCACGTCACGTGATCCCCATTAGTCCCACATTTTCCCCATTTAAATCTGGAATGAGTCAACAACAGCCGGCCATAATACCTGGCTCTCTATTGCCCATTAATATTTATATAATTATAATCCCCTTTGGAAATTGCTCTGATATATTTTTTTTGAATATATAAATGTTGAACTATCGTCATTGTGTTATACCACAGTGTATATACCCCCAGATGCGTATATATCTGTGTATATACCCCCAGATGCGTATATCTCTGTGTATATTACACCAGATGCGTATATCTCTGTGTATATACCCCCAGATGCGTATATCTCTGTGTATATTACACCAGATGCGTATATCTCTGTGTATATAACCCCAGATGCGTATATCTCTGTGTATATACCCCCAGATGCGTATATCTTTGTGTATATGACACCAGATGCGTATATCTCTGTGTATATACCCCCAGGTGCGTATATCTCTGTGTATATGACACCAGATGCGTATATCTCTGTGTATATAACCCCAGATGCGTATATCTCTGTGTATATACCCCCAGATGCGTATATCTTTGTGTATATGACACCAGATGCGTATATCTCTGTGTATATACCCCCAGGTGCGTATATCTCTGTGTATATGACACCAGATGCGTATATCTCTGTGTATATAACCCCAGATGCGTATATCTCTGTGTATATACCCCCAGATGCGTATATCTTTGTGTATATGACACCAGATGCGTATATCTCTGTGTATATACCCTCAGATTCGTATATCTTTGTGTATATACCCCCAAATGCATATATCTCTGAGTATATACCCCCAGAAGCATATATATCTGTGTATATACCACCAGAGGACTATATTTTTGTATAAATACATCAGAGGCGTATATCTCTATATATACACCTCTAGAAGAGTATATCTCTGTGTATATACCACCAGAGGTGAATATTTCTGTAGAAATTCTGTGCCAAATTGTGATTTATACACACACACACACACACACACACACACACACACACACACACACACACACACACACAAACAAACACACACACAACTGGAAGCTGAAGACTCAGACGAGTCACAGGGACGTTAGGAAGTATTTTTTCAGTCATAGAGTTGTCAGGAAGTGGAATAGCCTAGCAAGTGAAGTAGTGGAGGCAGGAACCATACATAGTTTTAAGAAGAGGTATGACAAAGCTCAGGAAGCAGGGAGAGAGAGGACCCAGTAGCGATCAGTGAAGAGGCGGGGCCAGGAGCTGAGTCTCAACCCCTGCAACCACAATTAGGTGAGTACAATTAGGTGAGTACACACACAGCAGAGAGAGAGAGGACCTAGTAGCGATCAATGAAGGGGCGGGGCCAGGAGCTGAGTCTCGACGTTTGCAACCACAATTAGGTGAGTACACACACACACACACACACATGTATATATATATATATATATATATATATATATATATATATATATATATATATATATATATATATATATATATATATATATATATATATATATTGATCCAGCCAACAGCACTCTCCTTGGTGCTCCTCTTGGGTCCAATGCCACCGATCTGATCCTAGAAAAAAAAGTCTCAGACCTCCGGACGATGGAAAGCAGAATGAAAGACACTGACGCACATGATGCCTTCTACCTACTCATCAGGTGTCTGTCAATCCCAAAACTTACCTACTTTCTGAAATGTTTCCCAGCCTTCAGCAGTCCAAAACTCAAGGAATATGACTCTCTCTTAAAGACCATGCTAGAGAGTGTATTGAATCTTTCCCTTGAAGATGGACAATGGTTGCAAGCCTCACTTCCGGTCAGGCTTGGGGGACTAGGAGTACACAGATCCTCCCAGATTGCTCTACCAGCTTTCCTATCCTCTTCCATAGCATCAAACGAGTTGATAAGACAAATTCTTCCTGATAACTTCAGTGACTCAGCAGGAATACAAGACCCTAGCTATGCCAGTGCCATCACTGAATGGGAGACTCTTGCTGCTCCAGCACCAAACCCTAGTGCAGCACTAGCTCACAAACAGTCAAGCTGGGATGGCCCGATCGTTGAAAAGGTGCTTGCCAACATGCTCAGGGCTGCAACATCAGATAGGGAGACTGCCCGTCTCCAGGCTGTGAGCGCACGTCACTCTGGGGACTTCCTTCAAACAGTTCCCATATCGGCAATGGGAACGCGACTTGACCCTAAGACCCTCCGTATTGCAGTGGCTCTGCGCCATGCTGCCCCAATTCACACAGAATATATGTGCATTTGCGGCTAAGGGCAAGCAGACCAATACGGTCTACATGGCCTTAACTGTTCCAAAACCAAGGGCTGGCATGCAAGACACAATGAGGTCAACGACATCATAAAGAGAACCCTTGCTACAGCTGGATGCCCATCTGAGAGGGAGCACTGATCACTAGCAGCCAACAATACCCACAACCCAGCAAACCGCCCTGACGGGATCACCATCTATCCTTGGAAGAATGGCAAGCTCTTAGCATGGGACTATACCTGTGTGTCCACACTGGCAAACACCTATATCCATCACAGTGTCAGGCGACAGGGAGGAGCTGCTGACCACAGGGAGGAGTACAAGATCAGCAAGTACAGGGACATAAGCCAACAGTATCAATTTGTCCCAGTGGGATCAATGACCTTGGGATCATGGGGAAAAAATGCCACACGTTTCCTTAAAGAACTGGGTTCCAGACTCATCGACACCACCAGGGACCCAAGGGCACCCACTTTCATGTTCCAGCGCCTCAGCGTGGACGTCCAGAGGGGAAATGCTTGCTGCATACTTGGCTCGCGTCCGGTTTAGGAGGAGCTGGAGGAAATTCATGATCTTTAATGTATTGTACCATTGTATTCATGTTTGTGTTTTTCTGCAAATGTATTCTGTTTATTAAAAAATGTTCACATAGAATATAAAACCTTCCAGCTCCATCCCCAAACATCTTACTGCTTGGTGATTTCAACCTAAGGCATACAAAATGGAAAAATGTAGCAAATAATGTTATAGCTGAAACAATCCCCGGAGGTAGCGCAGATGAAAGGTCACACACACACGAGCTACTAAGTCTCTGCGAAAAACACACCTTAAGCCAGCAGATAGTGGAGCCAACAAGACTAGAAAACACACTTGACCTTATCTTCACAAATAATGAGGACCTGATAAGAGACATAAGAATATCAAAAACAACTAATTCCGATCACAATCTAATCGAAGTCCAGACGTACATGCATAGGGGTCCTGAACAGCAGAATGCATGTACCGGTGAAGGTGTCTTCACAAAATACAATTTCAACAACAAGAACATCAACTGGGACCAGGTAAACCATGTCCTAAACGAAACATGTTGGGAAGATGTCTTAAATGACATGGACCCAAACCAGTGCCTTGAAAGGATCAACTTCCTGGTAGCCGAAGCATGTTCTAGGCATATTCCCCTAAGAAAGAAGAAGAGCAGGAGTAAACTGGAGAGAAAAAGACGCTCCCTCTACAGAAGACGACGAAGAGTCACTGAGCTCCTCAGGAGTGCTAGAATATCTGATACACGAAAGGAGGCGCTGACCAGGGAAGTGGAAACTATCGAACTTAAGCTAAATGACTCTTACAGGAACCAGGAGAGGCAGGAGGAGCTTAAAGCTATTAGTGAAATTGAAAGAAATTCCAAATATTTCTTTTCATATGCCAAAAACAAGGCAAATACCACATCTAGTATCGGGCCCTTACTCAGACAGGATGGGACTTACACAGACGACAACAAGGAAATGAGTGAAATATTGAAATCCCAGTACGACTCTGTGTTTAGTGAACCACTAATCGGTCTGAGGATCGACGACCCAAATGATTTCTTCATGAATGAGCCTCAAAACTCCATAAATGTATGCCAGATTTCCGACATTACCCTAACTCCGATAGATTTCGAAAAAGCCATTGACAACATGCCTATGCACTCAGCCCCGGGCCCAGACTCGTGGAACTCTGTTTTCATTAAGAACTGCAAGAAACCCCTCTCGCGTGCCCTAAGTACACTATGGAGGAGGAGCTTGGACATGGGTGAAATTCCACAGTCACTTAAAACAACGGATATAGCCCCGCTCCATAAAGGTGGCAGCAAAGCATTAGCTAAGAACTATAGACCAATAGCTCTGACGTCCCACATCATAAAAATCTTTGAAAGAGTGCTAAGAAGCAGGATTGCAAATCACCTGGATTCCCAAAATCTGCACAATCCAGGGCAACATGGGTTCAGGGCAGGTCGCTCCTGCCTCTCACAACTACTGGATCACTATGACATGGCCTTGGATGCACTGGAAGAAAATCAGAATGCAGATGTAATATACACAGACTTTGCAAAAGCATTTGACAAATGCGATCATGGCGTAATAGCCCATAAAATACGTGCTAAAGGAATAACTGGGAAAGTGGGGAGATGGATCTTCAACTTCCTAACAAATCGAACACAAAGAGTAGTGGTCAACAGAGTTAAATCGGAGGCTGCCATAGTGAAGAGCTCTGTTCCACAAGGCACAGTACTCGCCCCCATCTTATTCCTTATCCTCATATCAGACATAAACAGAGATATACACCACAGCACCGTATCATCCTTTGCGGATGATACTAGGATCTGCATGAGGCTGTCATCTGCTGAGGACGCGGTTAACCTCCAAGAAGATATAAACAAAGTTTTCCAGTGGGCAACGGTAAACAATATGATGTTCAATGAGGACAAATTCCAACTACTCCGTTATGGAAAACTGGAGGAGATAATAACTAGAACAGAGTATACTACTGACTCCGGCCTGGGAGTAGTAATGTCTGAGGATCTCACTTTCAAGGATCACAACAGTGCCACGATCGCACGTGCAAAGAAAATGATAGGATGGATAATGAGAACTTTCAAAACGAGAGATGCCAAGCCCATGATGATCCTTTTCAAATCACTTGTTCTCTCTAGGCTGGAATACTGCTGTACATTAACATCTCCATACAAAGCAGGTGAAATCGCAGATCTAGAGAGTGTACAGAGATCCTTTACTGCACGTATAAGTTCTGTCAAGCACCTTAACTACTGGGAACGCTTGAAAGCACTTGACTTGTACTCGTTGGAACGCAGGAGGGAGAGATATATCATAATCTACACTTGGAAAATCTTGGAAGGAATGGTCCCAAATCTGCACACAGAAATCACTCCCTACGAAAGTAAAAGACTGGGCAGGCGATGCAAAATGCCGCCAATAAAAAGTAGGGGCGCCATTGGTACACTAAGAGAAAACACCATAAGTGTCCGGGGCCCAAAACTGTTCAACAGCCTCCCATCAAGCATTAGGGGAATTGCCAATAAACCCCTGGCTGCCTTCAAGAGAGAGCTGGACAGATACCTAAAGTCAGTGCCGGATCAGCCGGGCTGTGGCTCGTACGTCGGACTGCGTGCGGCCAGCAGTAACAGCCTAGTTGATCAGGCCCTGATCCATCGGGAGGCCTGGTCGTGGACCGGGCCGCGGGGGCGTTGATCCCCGGAATAACCTCCAGGTAACCTCCAGGTATAGGTGGTGGTAGGAGAAGAAAATATTCAAACAGCTCCGGGGAGAAGCTTGAGTTTTCCCTGAGGTACGTTTATTGTCTTTTCTTATGTAAATATATATATATATATATATATATATATATATATATATATATATATATATATATATATATATATATATATATATATATATGTATGTATGTATGTATGTATATATATGTGTGTGTGTGTGTCGTGCCGAATAGGCAGTACTTGCGATCTTGGCCTAAATAGCAACGCTCATCTTGCCATACAGGACAAGTTAAAATTTGTGTATGCAATAATTTCGCCAAAATCATTCTGAACCTAACGAAAAAATATATTTCACTGAGTTTGTTTAGTATTGAATTATTATAAAGAAATCTAAAATATATTTAGTTGGGTTAGGCTAAAATAAATTGTTCTTGTTATAATAAGGTTAGGTAAGTTTTCTAAGACTCTTTTGGAGCAAAATTAACATTTTTTACATTAACGTTATTGAAAAAATATATTTTTAAACATATAAGAGAAAATTTTTGAAAGGACTTAATTTTAAATGAGTTCTTGCTAACTGACCAGTTTTACATATTAGGCACGACATATATATATATATATATATATATATATATATATATATATATATATATATATATATATATATATATATATATATATATATATATATATATATATATATATATATATATATACATGGAAAAATATTTTTCATTGTGTCAAGCGTAATTATTATAAGAAAAAAATTAGGCCTAATTGAGAAAAAACATACTGAAGATGAATTACTCGGCAGAGACGATAACAGAGAGACGAATACTGCATCACTTGACTTACTGATAACTGTGAAGCTGACCTGTTATCATGTGTGTGAAGCTGACCTGTTGTCATGTGTGTGAAGCTGACCTGTTATCATGTGTGTGAAGCTGACCTGTTGTCATGTGTGTGAATATGACTTGTTATCATGTGGGTGAATATGACTTGTTATCATATGGGCGAAGATGACTTGTTATCTGAGTATTGTACGTTGTTATCATGTCACCCCTTTTTTGGTTCTCTAATATCATCAAGTTTAACTCCTTCAATTTCTACTCACAATTCATTCCCCTCACCTCTGCAACTGGTCTCGTTTCAAGCCTCTGCAATTTTTACAGTTTCTTGATATGCTTGTTCAGGTGCTGGTTCCACACTGGTGCTGCATACTCCACGATATACCTGGTAAGTGTCGTTTATAGTGGCGTGAATGGCTATTTGTTTGCATTCCTGAAGGCTAACTTTAGATATGTTAGCGGCGCATATGATGCGCGACTGATATGCGCCTCTGGTGATACAGAGGGTTCCTTAGTCACCCTGAGGGTCTTCTCGTTGACTGAGGTCAGTTCTATTCTCATAAAAAGTGTAGAACTGACCCGAGAGGTAAATGTCTTTGCTCCCCGAGTCTATACTCTGTTTCTGATCTTCTTTGTTCTTCTATAGTTAGATCCAATTGCAGTCCTTTATTGTCTTCTCCTCTTCTTATTCTCCTCAAGAGCTTCACATCACCTACGAGAAGGGCTACTTCAGGCTCTGACTTTCACGGTGTGTCATTCATGAACATCAGAAACACACCTGGAGTAGGTTACGAACTCCGCCGCAGCTCCTTATAAGGTAGAAGGGAGCCG
>NC_091327.1:22184990-22199990 GCF_038502225.1 Cherax quadricarinatus | reverse complement strand
CCACTGTGAAAATAAATGAAATATAGGTTAAACCAGATTAAATTCTAGATGCGCGAATAACAAACCTAAACCCACCGAGCGCAGTAAATAATCCAAATTCAGATAATCACTGTCAAACACCCGTTAAACAGTCCCCCGTTTGACTGTCATAGCAGGACTGATGCAGTGTTGTCAAGAGACCAGACTGACTGTCCTTGATTGGTTTAGAGATGTCCTCATTCCACTTCCCCATTTAGTCATAAGAAACAAAGATCCTGTACACTCAGAGCCATGAGAAACAAAGATCCTGTACACTCAGAGCCATGAGAAACAAAGATCCTGTACACTCTGAGCCATGAGAAACAAAGATCTTGTACACTCAGAGCCATGAGAAACAAAGATCCTGTACACTCAGAGCCATGAGAAACAAAGATCCTGTACACTCTGAGCCATGAGAAACAAAGATCCTGTACACTCAGAGCCATGAGAAACAAAGATCCTGTACACTCAGAGCCATGAGAAACAAAGATCCTGTACACTCTGAGCCATGAGAAACAAAGATCTTGTACACTCAGAGCCATGAGAAACAAAGATCCTGTACACTCAGAGCCATGAGAAACAAAGATCTTGTACACTCAGAGCCATGAGAAACAAAGATTCTGTACACTCAGAGCCATGAGAAACAAAGATCTTGTACACTCAGAGCCATGAGAAACAAAGATTCTGTACACTCAGAGCCATGAGAAACAAAGATTCTGTACACTCAGAGCCATGAGAAACAAAGATCCTGTACACTCAGAGCCATGAGAAACAAAGATCCTGTACACTCAGAGCCATGAGAAACAAAGATCCTGTACACTCAGAGCCATGAGAAACAAAGATCTTGTACACTCAGAGCCATGAGAAACAAAGATTCTGTACACTCAGAGCCATGAGAAACAAAGATCCTGTACACTCAGAGCCATGAGAAACAAAGATCCTGTACTTGGTGTTATACAAGGAGTTATGGCTCTCAGCAATAGCAGTCAACTTGGTCCCCAGAGACACAATTCACAAGTGTCAATAAGAAGGAATCTTTCTTTGACTTCATGTCAGTTTTTTTTCCTTTGACTTCCTGGTCAGTTTCTGGCCCTAGACACAACCGGAATTGTGGGTAAACACACACACACACACACACACACACACACACACACACACACACACACACACACACACACACACACACACACACACACACACACACACACACACACACACACACACACACACACACACACACACACACACACACAAACACACACACACACACACACACACACACACACACACACACACACACACACACACACACACACACACACACACACACACACACACACACACACACACACAAACACACACAAACACACAGTGGGAACAGGAGTTGGTAGGAAAATCAGTGAACGAAATGATGGACTTTGCAATAACAAAATGCAAGGAGGCAGAGGAAAGGTTTGTTCCCAAGGGCAACAGAAATAATGGGAAGGACAGAACAAGCCCTTGGTTTACCCGAAGGTGCAGGGAGGCAAAAACTAAGTGCTCTAGAGAATGGAAAAAGTACAGAAGGCAAAGGACTCAGGAGAATAAATAGATTAGTCGACGAGCCAGAAACGAGTATGCACAGATAAGGAGGGAGGCGCAGCGGCATTATGAAAATGACATATCATCGAAAGTCAAGTCTGACCCGAAACTACTCTACAGCCACATCAGGAGGAAGACAACAGTCAAGGACCAGGTAATCAGGCTGAGGAAGGAAGGTGAGGAGCTCACAAGAAACGACCAGGAGGTATGTGAGGAGCTCAACATGAGATTTCAGGAAGTATTTACAGTGGAGGCTGAAGGGACAACGGGAAGACAAAACAGTGGGGTACAGCAACAAGGGATATACCAACAAGTGTTGGATGAATTACACACAACTGAGGAGGAGGTGGAGAAGCCCCTAAGTGACCTTGATACCTCAAAGGCGGTGGGACCGGACAACATCTCTCCATGGGTCCTTAGAGAGGGAGCAGGGACACTACATGTGCCACTAACCAAAATCTTCAACAAGTGTCACTGACATGTATAGTATGCAAAGTCTTGGAAAAGATTATCAGGAGGAGAGTGGTAGAGCACCTGGAGCGGAACAAGATTATAAACGACAGCCAGCACGGATTCATGGAAGGAAAATCCTGTGTCACAAACCTACTAGAGTTTTATAACAAGGTAACTGAAGTAAGAAATGAGAGGGAGGGGTGGGTTGATTGCATTTTCTTGGACTGCAAGAAGGCCTTCGACACAGGAAGGGCACTGCAATGGATCAGAGAATACTTAACAGGGAGGCAACAGCGAGTCATGGTCCGTGATGAGGTATCACAGTGGGCGCCAGTGACGAGCGGGGTCCCACAGGGGTCAGTCCTGGGACAAGTGCTATTCTCGGTATATGTGAACGACATGACGGAAGTGTCCCTGTTTGCAGATGACGTGAAGTTAATGATGAGAATCTAATCAGATGCGGACCAGACAGGTCTACAAAGAGACCTGGACAGGCTGGATGTGTGGTCCAGAAACTGGCTCCTAGAATTTAACGCCGCCAAATGCAAAGTCATGAAGATCGGAGAAGGGCAAAGAAGACAGCAGTCAGAGTATAGGCTAGGAGGCCAAAGGCTGCAAACCTCACTCAAGGAGAAAGACCTAGGAGTGAGTATAATACCGAGTACATCGCCAGAAGCACACATTAACCAGATAACTGCTGCGGCATATGGGCGCTTGGCAAACCTGAGAATAGCGTTCCGGTACCTCAGTAAGGAATCGTTAAAGACTTTATACACTGTGTACGTCAGGCCCATACTGGAGTACGCAGCACCAGTTTGGAAGCCACACCTGGTCAAACACGTCAAGAAATTAGAGAAAGTGCAAAGGTTTGCAACAAGGCTAGTTCCAGAACTAAGGGGAATGTCCTATGAAGAAAGGTTAAGGGAAATCGGTCTGACAACACTGGAGGACAGGAAGGTCAGGGGAGACATGATAACGACATACAAAATACTGCTTGGAATAGACAAGGTGGACAGAGACAGGATGTTCCAGAGATGGGACACAGAAACAAAGGGTCACAATTGGAAGCTGAAGACTCAGATGAGTCAAAGGGATGCTAGGAAGTATTTCTTCAGTCATAGAGTAGTTAGGAAGTGGAATAGTCTGGAAAGCGATGTAGTGGAGGCAGGAACTATACATAGTTTTAAGACGAGATATGATAAAGCTCATGGAGTAGGGGGAGAGAGGACCTAGTAGCGGTCGGTGAAGAGGCGGGGCCAGGAGCTTAGTCTCGACCCCTGCAACCACAATTAGGTGAGTACACACACACACACACAAACACACACACACACAAACACACACACACACACACACACACACACACACACACACACACACACACACACACACACACACACACACACACACACACACACACACACACACACACACACACACACACACACACACACACACACACACACACACATCTCATGAATAATTAATTCTTGCCACAAACTTCAATTTGCAAGATTAATGCATCCAATATTTAAAACGTATCTCCGACTGCAACCCAAACATATTACGTCATTAAACGACAATTATCTCTCCGTGCCTACCACCCGTTTGAGGGTTATTTTGGGCTGAGAGGTAATTACAGGGTCAGGCCCGGTAATTAACTATGAGGGGGGGGGAATTGCCTAGGTTAGGCTTTCGTTTTAAACTAGATGACTGGTGGCTAACCCTGGGCACAAGTGATTCGAGATTATGATTAGGCAGCTGTTTCTCCTGGATGCTGTATAGTGTGGCTAGGTTAGGTTTCTTTAATTATTTGTTAGTTATGAGTGGCTGGTTGCTTCAAGTACGAAGAATAAGGAGCACAAACTAAACGTCAGTAAAGGTCGGAATGGGCTTCAAGGTACCCTGTCATAAAAGTCATTCTAAGAATCTAACCTTAACCTGGGCTAAAGATTCTCAACTAATCGGGTGAATAGATCACCTACTGAGGTGGCTGCCTTCCCTGCTGAGATGCCTATGTCACCTACTGAGATGCCTACCACACCTACTGAGGTACATACCACTCATCCTGAGGTACATACCACTCGTACTGAGGTACGTACCATACCTACTGAGGTACCTACCATACCTACTGAGGTACCTACCACACCTACTCTCATGTGAATAATTCTAAGCACCCGATCTTTAACCTAATATTCTATTCCCTCTACCCGTACCACCAACACTGCCACTACTATCAATACTACCACTACTTCTGCTACTACTGCTACTACTTTTGCTACTACTACCACCACCAATACTCCAGCTACTGCTACTACTACCTCTACTACTACTACTACTACTACTACTACTACTACCTCTTTCTTCTTCCCCGGCCTTCTACCATATTGTCTTCTGGTCTTCTCTGCTTTTCTCGCCTCATATGTGACTTGACAATAATCCAGAACGAACCGAAATTGCAGTCATGATATTCCTCTTGTAAATCCACGTTGTCAGTAAACTCTGATAAAGTATTTCATCTAAGCAGATGTACATCTTTAAGTACCATAATATGAACATGTTCTCTCTTCATATGTGCCTCAGTGAATGAGGATTTGTGTCTACATATATATATATATATATATATATATATATATATATATATATATATATATATATATCTATATAATATAGAAAGAAGAGGCGTAAGGTGATGTGGGGTGTAAGGTGATGTGGGTGATTCTTTCGTGGGTCAGATGTGTGTTATGTGGATGATGCAGTTGTTTGTAATAATACACAGGAAATTAATGTGTTGAGAGAGCTGAAAGAGAGAAGCAGAGGCAGACAGAGTGATAGTTATAATTATAGTCATGGTGCTCTTAAGAGACTAGTCTTAGTGGTTAATCGTATTATACCTGGAAAAAACAAATGCTTACCAGCTCCTCGTAGAATTACAAAATATATTATTCTCTGGCGCAACAACTGTGTGTCACATGTTAAGTCAACTTGAGAGCAGAGATACGAGGGTTGTAGAGTTATCTGATAGCGTGTTACAGCATCCAGGTCTTTCTCTTTTCTTAATGCTTGGTCTTCACTCGTTATCTTTCTTATTTTGTGAGATGTGGACTCTTAGTGACCTTGTCATCGTTCTTCTGTTGTGAGATGTGGACTCTTAGTGACCTTGTCATCGTTCTTCTGTTGTGAGATGTGGACTCTTAGTGATCTTGTCATCGTTCTTCTGTTGTGAGATGTGGACTCTTAGTGACCTTGTCATCGTTCTTCTGTTGTGAGATGTGGACTCTTAGTGATCTTGTCATCGTTCTTCTGTTGTGAGATGTGGACTCTTAGTGATCTTGTCATCGTTCTTCTGTTGTGAGATGTGGACTCTTAGTTATCTTGTCATCGTTCTTCTGTTGTGAGATGTGGACTCTTAGTGATCTTGTCATCGTTCTTCTGTTGTGAGATGTGGACTCTTAGTGATCTTGTCATCTTTCTTCTTCCGTGAGCTGTTAAGCTTTATCACTTCCTCTTTACCTCTTATTTTTCTGTCTGCTTTGAGCTGAGTCGTAGCATTATTATTATCAAAGTTTATGGGTTTGTTGCTCTGTCCCCTTCAATGTTCCTCCCTGCCTTCCCTCCTCACCCCAGTTTATTCCGACCTTGCTATTCTGTGTGCCTTTTTGTGTCATGGTGTGGGTTGTTTTCTGAACACTTTATATTCTCTTTTGTTCCTCGGAGTTGTTTCCCCCGCACCGCCTGTGGAGTCATGGTTCATTTTTGTGTCTGTAATCTGTTCCTGTGTTGAGTGGGATGAATGTATTCGTCACTTCCCAGGTCTTTTGGTTGAGAAAAGATGGTAATTCTTATGTTCTTTGCCCATTGTGTTGTGGTTTACGAATCTTTGCATGGGAACATAGTCGCCCTTTCCTCTGTACCGGTGTATAAAACTCGCGTATCTTTCCAGTGATTTGTGTCCCTACTTCTGCAAGGTAGATGGAGGGAATTACACAGTGTTTGCTCTCTACCAAAGTCACTTTGTATATCAGTCTTTCTTAACTCTGGTTTAGCTGGTATTATCTTCTTCTTTCTAATGGAGACTTCGTCATCTATCATTTCTTATGTTCAGTTTCGAGGATATATTAACCTCTGCCTCTCTCTCTCTCTCTCTCTCTCTCTCTCTCTCTCTCTCTCTCTCTCTCTCTCTCTCTCTATATTTTTTTTTTTTTTTTTTTTTTTTTTTTTTTTTTTTTTTTTTTTTTTTTTACACAGGGTTCGACAAGGTTAAGGATCCCTAGCTTTATTGACAAGCTATTTACAAGTTAAGGATTCCTAACTTTATTGGCAAGCTAAGAGCTGTTACCTACATCAGCTCATTTGAAAGCATTTTTATTGTTATGAGACGTACAAGTAGGGAACAGGATGAAGTTGAAGCCATCTGTGGGCCAGCATTTTCATTTGATCAACTGACTTTATCTCGTTGACATCATTATGCTGTACGAATGTGTTCCATACTCGAGTCATCCTGGGTATATATGATCTCAGATGGAGTGATGTTCTGGAGAAGGGTACAGCCAGAGTGAAGTTGCTTCTTTCTGCCCGTCTTGTGGCATAAAAGCTTGTTTCTCGCTGTCCTCGAAGTGGATCCAAGTGTGGTACTTTGACAATATTGGCCTTGTACATAACAGTAAAGCCACCCACATCCCTCCTTTGTTGAAGGCTCTGCTGAAATGACAAATCTATCCAGGATGGGTCCAGGCGAGAGATGAGACGTCTTGCTCTGTTCTCTACTCTGTCAAGCAGTCGCAGATGAGAGGGGGGGGGCAGGCAAACCAAGAAAGTGGAGCATACTCAAGGTGTGAGCGTACTTGTGCCTCGTACAGAATCTTGCAACCCCTACTGTCAAGCAGATGCGAGATACGGCGAAGTGCTGTAAGCTTCCTTGCTGCCTTGTTTGCAAGAGTTACAACATGGTTCTTCATGGATAGTTTGGAGTCAGATTTCACCCCAAGGATATCAACTTCTTCTCCAGGTGCCAACATCCTCCCATTCATCCTTACTACTGCATCAGCATTACCATCATGGTGCCTAGAGACGATCATCATTTGCGTTTTCTCAGGTGCAAATGTTACTTGCCATCTATTTCCCCAAGCTGATGTAGCTCTCAGCTGGTGATTGATGTAGCTTAGAGCAGCTGGCATTTCTTCTCTTGGATAAGTGAATGTCAGTGTACAGTGCTTGAAGTTTTGCTAAGAGGCCCTGGTGCCACACCCGGTCGAAAGCGCCAGCAATGTCCAGTGCTACCACACAGCTGACTTTGGATTCATCCAGTGACTGGTGCCACTTAGTGGAGAGGTTTAACAACAGATAAGCAGCAGAGTAACTTTTCCTGAAGCCATGTTGACGATCACAAAGTAGTGAGTGATAGTCAAAAAACTCTGTCATTTGTCTTGAGATTATTGTCTCAAGGATCTTACCAGTGATTGACAGGAGTGACACTGGTCTGTAGTTGCTGATTTCTGCTCTGCTCTTCTTTCTGTGAACAGGGGCTACATTTGCCTCTTTCCATAGAGAGGGTCATTTACACTGTACTAGGCAGTGCTGAAATATGTGAGTTAGAGGTGCTGCTAACTGGTCTGCACATCTTCTCAGTAATCTTGGGCTCAACTTGTCTGAGCCCACAGCCTCTTCTTGGTCAAGCGATTTAAGAAGGAAATGCACCTCCTCCTGCCTTATTGCCACCACTGACAGTTTTGACACAGTTCTTGCAGCTAGCCAAGGAGGGTCCCTTGCTGGATCAGGAACTTGCATTTTGGTAGCAAAGTGTTCAGCAAAGAGGTCCGCCTTCTCTTGATTACTAGTAGAGGTGGTCCCATCCTGTCGATTTAGAGGTGGAATGAGTTCATCAGGCAGATAACCTTGTCTGTCCCTGACCAGGGACCACCAGGTTTTGGAGCCTACCCTACCTGATGCTAGCTTTAGCTTTCTTTTAGTGTCCACCTCCCATTTAGCAATGGCCCACTTTTGAACGTCACCCATATGCCTACAGGCTTGCATGTGCAAGTTCCTGTTATAGGTGGTAGGATGTCTCTTATACCTTCGCCATGCTTTGTACTTAGCAGTAACAGCCTCTCTACAACGAAAGCCAAACCAAGGCTGATCTGTAGGCTTCGTCACATATTGCCGGTGAGGAATGTGTTCTTGTTGTAGATTAAGGATGTGTCCAGTGAAGGCTTTCACTTGGTTGTCAACCTCCCCTTGGAGAAGAGCATTCCAATCGGTGGTGGCAAGCTCAGAGCGAAGGGCTGGCCAATTACCTCTTTCTCATAGCCAGGTTGTGCGTGTGGACTCCTCACCTCTTTCTGTTGGGATCTTAAGTGTCGTAAAAACAGCCTTGTGGTCTGTACATTGCACATGCTAGTACAGAGGTACTAGTGTTTATGCTCTCTCTCTCTCTCTCTCTCTCTCTCTCTCTCTCTCTCTCTCTCTCTCTCTCTCTCTCTCTCTCTCTCTCTCTCTCTCTCTCTCTCTCTCTCTCTCTCTCTCTCTCTCTCTCTCTCTCACTCTCTCTCTTACCTTCTTGGGAGCTTTAACACGTTACCTCATAGAGATAGATGATACTGACACACTGAATAAACGACACTGACACACCGACTAGATGGCACTGACACACAGGCTAGATGGCACTGACACACCGACTACATGGCACTGACACACTGTTTGTCATCTAGCTGACGTCTCATTATGTATTCTATGCTTCGTAGTTCCTGGATCGAGACAAACGATGCTAAAGATTTAACGAAAGGATCAATTCCAAATTTATGAACCTCACTTAAAGGCATCGTCCGACTCCGACCGAACTAGAATGATCAACAGAAAAGAAAGTATTTAAAAATTTTTTACAAGTTCACTCTATCTCAGTGGGAGACGGCTCTTGTGTTTACAAATAAGTCGGGGTTCGGTAAAGCATTACTCTGAGATTCAGTAAGCATCGTTGCAGCTTCCGGGATTCATTATCTCAGCAAGTATCATTTTCAATCATTGAGAAGAACTGGACCAGAGAGTTGCCTTCCAGGAGCACTCCAGCATCCTGTGTCCTGGAGTCCGCCTTTCCCTGCTCGGAAACTTGTCTCACAACTCACCATTTGTGACTTGATACTGGTCCAGGAGAGATGGAATCGTCACCAGAACGATCCTATTCTAAATGCACGTTTTTGGTGAGTTGTTATTGAAATAATAATAATAATAATAATAATAATAATAATAATAATAATAATAATAATAATAATAATAATAATAATAATAATAATAATAATAATAATAATAATATAACAATAATAATAAAAATAGCAATAATAATAGCTGATATCAGTGACATATTATATAAAAAGCCCCTGGTTGTGCAGAGCATTTCGGGCAAATTAGGTTAATTTTGTCCCCCAGGATGCAATCCACACCAGTCGACTAACACCCAGGTACCTACTGCTAGGTGAACAGGAACAGGAACATTGTAAATTTTATTATCGCTACGAAGGAGGTGCTCCAGCCTGACTATTTCCATACATTTCTTGACAACTCTGCAGTGAGCGTCGGATTGGGACTGATTTCTAAAAGTCAGCGATAATGTTTGACTGATGGAAGCTTTCATTCATGGGGACAATGCTGACACGATGAACGTTCAAGGATACAAAGTGAACGGCTGAGGGCGCAACTCTTGCTGTTTTCGTTCATCGATTCTTCACCTTGCAACCTGATTTCACCTCTGAATACCTGAGATCGTGAGCATCAGGTCAGGCAAACAGATTTAAGGACCTAGAGTCCTTTACCTGCCCTTGATGCCGGCGAAGGGCACTTGATCCGAGGAATTGGGGATATCCTCCATTTCCTTGGATTCAGTCTTACTGCCTCCTGTTCACTCATGATGCACTGATCTGTCTGTAACTCACTTGTATTTCAGCAAGTGTTAAACAGAAGAGCTGAAGTGTTAATTAGAAGAGCTGAAGTGTCAATTAGAGACGCTGAAGTGTCAATAAGAAGAATTGAAGTGTCAATTAGAGGTGCTTAAGTGTCAATAAGAAAAGTTGAAGTGTCAATTAGAGACGCTGAAGTATCAATTAGAGACGCTGGAAGCCTACGTAATGACCTCACAAGGGTTCCCGAGGCGCTCGTTTGAGGCACAACCGACCACAACTGACATGTCTCACAGCAGCATGATTTTGCTGCCTGAATTACGACCTTAAAGGGGGACATCGCTTGGCACTGATATGTCCCCACGAGATCCAGCAGAGGCAGACCGTTCTTGAGATTAAATCCAGCAGAAGGCAGACCGTTCTTGAGAGTAAATACAGCAGAGGCAGACCGTTCTTCAGAGTAAATCCAGCAGAGGCAGACCGTTCTTGAGAGTAAATCCAGCAGAGGCAGACAGTTCTTGAGAGTAAATCCAGCAGAGGCAGACAGTTCTTGAGAGTAAATCCAGCAGAGGCAGACAGTTCTTGAGAGTAAATCCAGCAGAAAGATAATATCTTATGGGTGGATCATTAAGAAGACACCTGAGCCTCTGCCTGCATAAAAAAAACTGGGCAGGAATCAAATGCAATTTGCAGCCACAATGGATTCTGCAATAACTCTGCAAATTGGTCAGAGGCCAGAGACATTGCCCCTTGTTCCTCTTGGCTTGGACGAAGTATTGTAGAATCGGCGATTATGAGACATGATAAACGTCCATTTCTCTGTTCTTTCTCTCGTAAGATCAACTTAGTGTTTTCGAAGTAGATAAGTTGAGAACTTTCTGTTGTTCCTACGTGTGTCTTGCCTGAGTTACCTGTTGTTGTTCCATCTTGTGTCTTGTAATGAATGGTTTTGAAAACCGACAAGCTGAAGAACTGAGACACTTATGCAACATATGGGAATCTTTAGTGAAGAAACGTTTCGCCACACAGTGGCTTCATCAGTCCAGTACAAAGTAGAAATAGGTAAGGAGAGGAGGAGATTGAGGAAATCAGTCCCTCAGCCTGGAATCGATGTGTTCAGTCCATCACTCTTGTAGGAAGTACAGCATAGGGCCAGAGAGGTGGCTTATATACTGTAGTCAGGTGAGTAGAAGCAGGAGGAGGCGGGATCACAGTGGGACCTGCCACTAGTGTAAGTAGGTCGTCGTCCAAAGGTTGGACAAGTGTTGAAGAAGTCTTTGTACCAAGATCCCATGATGTAGCAGTGTCTGACAGATGTGATGAATGGTTTTGAAAACCGACATGTTGAAGAATTGAGACACTTATGCAACGCTTGTCCTACCTTTGGACGAAGACCTACTTACACTAGTGGCAGGTCCCACTGTGATCCCGCCTCCTCCTGCTTCTACTCACCTGACTACAGTATATAAGCCACCTCTCTGGCCCTAAGCTGTACTTCCTACAAGAGTGATGGACTGAACACATCGATTCCAGGCTGAGGGACTGATTTCCTCAATCTCCTCCTCTCCTTACCTATTTCTACTTTGTATTGGACTGATGAAGCCACTGTGTGGCGAAACGTTTCTTCACTAAAGATTCCCATATGTTGCATAAGTGTCTCAGTTCTTCAACCTGTGTCTTGCCTGATTCACCGGGTGTTGTTCCATCTTGTGTCTTGGCTGATTCACCTGGTGTTGTACCATCTTGTGTCTTGGCTGATTCACCGGGTGTTGTTCCATCTTTTATCTTGCCTGATTCGCCGGGCGTTGTTCCATCTTGTGTCTTGGCTGATTCACCGGGTGTTGTTCCATCTTGTGTCTTGCCTGATTCACCTGGTGTTGTATCATCTTGTGTCTTACCTGATTCACCGGGTGTTGTTCCATCTTGTGTCTTACCTGATTCACCTGATTTTGTTCCATCTTGTGTCTTGCCTGATTCTACTGATGTTGTACCATCTTGTGTCTTACCTGATTCACCGGGTGTTGCTCCATCTTGTGTCTTACCTGATTCAACTGGTGTTGTACCATCTTGTGTCTTACCTGATTCAACTGGTGTTGTACCATCTTCTGTCTTACCTGATTCACCTGGTGTTGTACCATCTTGTGTCTTACCTGATTCACCGGGTGTTGTTCCATCTTGTGTCTTACCTGATTCACCGGGTGTTGTTCCATCTTGTGTCTTACCTGATTCACCTGGTGTTGTACCATCTTGTGTCTTGCCTGATTCACCTGGTGTTGTTCCATCTTGTGTCTTACCTGATTCACCTGGTGTTGTACCATCTTGTGTCTTGCCTGATTCACCTGGTGTTGTTCCATCTTGTGTCTTACCTGATTCACCTGGTGTTGTACCATATTGTGTCTTGCCTGATTCACCTGGTGTTGTTCCATCTTGTGTCTTACCTGATTCACCGGGTGTTGTTCCATCTTGTGTCTTGCCTGATTCAACTGGTGTTGTTCCATCTTGTGTCTTACCTGATTCACCTGGTGTTGTACCATCTTGTGTCTTGCCTGATTCAACTGGTGTTGTACCATCTTGTGTCTTACCTGATTCACCTGGTGTTGTACCATCTTGTGTCTTACCTGATTCACCGGGTGTTGTTCCATCTTGTGTCTTACCTGATTCACCTGGTGTTGTACCATCTTGTGTCTTGCCTGATTCAACTGGTGTTGTACCATCTTGTGTCTTACCTGATTCACCGGGTGTTGTACCATCTTGTGTCTTGCCTGATTCAACTGGTGTTGTACCATCTTGTGTCTTACCTGATTCACCTGGTGTTGTTCCAGCTTCTGTCTTTCCATAAATTAGTCCACCCATCTTCTCTTTCTAGTTCAGTGTTCGGTGCTCCCATAGTTTGTTATAATGTCCTCAGCTATTACGCAGTGTTGTGAGTAAAAAATACATGTGCAGCACTTGTTTATCTTCATTGCCGAAACGTTTCGCCTGCACGACAGGCTTCTTCAGTAGAATGCAGACTAATTTAACACTGGCGACAGCAGAAGTAGTTTTTGGCTGACCAGAGGAGCCGTTATCCAGGCGACACGTTTCATTAATAAAAAAAACCCAGTTATTGTACACACATTTTATCCCTGGAAATTAGAAATCCATTTAGAAGGCAGAAAGCTTCCAGATCTGAACTTTTTACTCCCCGTGCTTAAAGAGGTCTTAAAACGCCCATTAAAATCAATACAATTCGGCACTGAAGGGGTTAGGGGAGTTTCAGTGGGGAGAAATAAATGGGATTAAGTCAGGAATATGTGAGAGAGTTAGAGTTAAGGAAGGGGTAACAATAATGTTGAGGGATCAGTTATGGAAGGAGAAGAGGGAATATAAATGTATAAATTTAGGGATTATGTGGATTAAAATAAGGGTCGGATGCGAAAAGTAGGTCATAATAAGTGTTTATGTACCTGGAGAAGAGAGGAGTGTAGAGGAGAGAGAGAGATTTTGGGAGATGTTAAGCGAGTGTGTGGGAACTTTTGAGCCAAGTAAGAGAGTAATTGTGGTAGGGGACCTATATGCTAAAGTAGGAGAAACGTTTAGAGAGGGTGTGGTAGGTAAGTTTGAGGAGCCAGGTGTAAATGGTAATAGGTAATAAAAAGACAAATAAGTATACAAGATATATGATATAGACATTAATGACAGTAGTTTGCTGGGCTATGTATTGGTAGATAACAAACTGATGGGTAGACTTCAGGATGTGCATGTTCATAGACGGGCCACAGATATATCAGATCATTTTTAAGTTGTAGCTACAGTGAGAGTAAAAGGTAGATGGGATACAAGGAAAACAGAAGCAGCAAGTAAGAGAAAGGTGAAGATTTGTAAATTAAAGGAGGAGGCGGTCAGGGTAAGATAAAGACAACTATTGGAAGAAAAATGGGCTAGTGGGAGTAAAAGCAACGAGGTTGTAGAATTAGAGGTAGATTTTAAAATGTAGTATTGACTGTTCAGCAAAAGTTTGTGGTTACAGGAAAGTGGGTGCAGGAGGGAAGAGGAGCGATTGGTGAAATGATGAGGTCAAGAGAGTAGTAAGAGAAAAAACACGTTAGTATATGAGAGATTTTTACAAAATATGTGAGGTTAAGAGAGGTTAAAAGAATGGTGAAGGAATGTAAAAGGAGAGCAAATGAGAGAGTGGGTGAGATGTTAACAACAAATTTAGTTGAAAATATGAAAAAGTTTTAGAGTGAGATTAATAAGTTGAGAAAGCCTAGGGAACGAATGGATTTGTTAGTTAAAAATAGGAGAGGAGAGTTGTTAGATGGAAAGTTAGAGTTATCAGGAAGATGGAGCAAACATTTTGAGGAACTGTTAAATGTTGATGAAGATAGGGAAGCTGTGATTTCTTACACTGGAAAGGGAGATAGAAGATCTTGTAAAAATGGGAAAGAGCCAGATGTGAGCGTGGGGGATGTGCGTGAGGCAGTGGGTAGAATGAAATGGGGGTAAAGTAGCTGGAATTGATGGGATAAAGACAGAGATGTTAAAAGCAGGTAGAGATATAGATTTGGAATAGTTGGTGCTACTGTTTAATAAATGTATGAAAGAGGGGAAGGTACCTAGGGATTGGAAGATAACATGTATAATTCCTTTGCATAAAGGCAAAGGGGACAAAAAAAATGCAAAATCTATAGGGGAATAAACCTGTTGAGTATATCTGGTAAAGCGTATAGTAGAATTATTATTGAAAGAATTAAGAGCAAGACGAAGAGCAAGATAGCAGATGAACATGGAGGCTTTAAGAATGGTAAGGGGGTATCTAGACCAAGTGTTAACAGTGAAGCGTATAGGCAAACCGTATTTAGATAAGGTTACATTTATGCTTTTAGAAAAGGCATATGATAGGGTGGATAGGGAAGCATTGTGGCAGATGTTGCAAGTGCATGGAATAGTTGGTAGGATAATGAAAGCAGTTAAGAGTTTTTACGATGATAATGAGGTTCAGGTTAGAGTATGGAGGAGAGAGAGAAATTATTTCCCAGTAAAAGTAGGCCTTAGACAGGAATGCGTGATGTCACCACGGTTG